>NW_013668626.1:0-66856 GCF_000517525.1 Limulus polyphemus | reverse complement strand
AGCTCACAGCTTGAACAGAGCATGTAGGAAAGTGCATAAAACCACATTAAGATCCCAGTCAGGCATGGGAGTCAGTGAATAAGGAAGGATTGGAACAAAGTGGAAAAGGCAGGGGAAGAAAACACCTAGCAAAACTTAGTTGGTTGTCAGACAGCTTTGTCATCTACAATTCACCTTTCACATTACCTAGAGACTGACAATCCATGATCGAACAAACATGGGAAAAAAGGCCGAAAGGTGGGTCATAGTAGGACAGCCCAGTGTAAGGGATTGGGGGTGGATCAATATTGAACAATTTGCCACTTCTATTGATAGATGGACAAAGATAAAAGATGACAAGAATGGGATAAGAAGAAGGCACTACAATCTGACAGTTAGGCTCTTTATGCAATATACAGGACAAATCCCACACATGAAGATGAAGGGATGGCACCCCTGGGATGGGAATTAGCTCAAGGCTAGTGGCATGCAAATCTCATAAGCAGATGCACGAGGTATCAAGGTATTGTATGGGAAGAGGTGGGGTATCCTCTCGACTTCAACTTCAAATCCTGTATTACTTTTTGAAATAGCTCCCATAATTGTACAGGTCACCTTTACTTCCTTGTAATGTCTCAATATGTCCACCAGATGGCACAAGTGCTCTTCTATTCTAATTACTCTAATAACACTAGTGTCAATCAACCTTCCACTGGTTAATTGAAGGAGCATACAGAAAACACTGCAGCTCAGTCATATAAATAGATATCCAACAAACAAAAGCATCCAAACAGTCTAAGGTATCGATATAAAGTGTACAAAAAAATACAATAGAAAATTATTATGTGAAATACCTGTAAAGTGATGACTGCTGTTAATCATTTCATCCATAGAAATATAACAGATGAAAAACAAACATACTGGAATGTCACATATTACAAATAAACTTAGCCTATTAATTGTAAAGGTTATAACTATCATGAGCTGGTTCTGTATAGCAGACTAGAAAGCAACTGCTGTTAAGGTTTATATATGTAGATTGTTTTGGAATTTACACACAGCTACACAAGGTATATCTTCATGAGCCTATTCCTAATTTTGTACTGATACACCAGAGAATAGGCAGTTAATTAACAGCACCTACCTCTAAATTTTGGGCCACTCTAGTAGAATAGTGAAAGTTTACCATCACTTTTGAGCAACAGGCCCAATGTTTGAAAATCTAAACACTAGGCCATGTCTGGCCTATATGGTTTGTTTCTCAGGAAAATCCTACATTCTTTCCCTTGGCTAAACTACCACAGCAAACATACCTATCATTTTATGGAACTCAAAAATGTAGATTAGAAAAAGTGGTGACTACAACAAGATAAGGGTATGTACAAATATTTAATTCAGCTTTAGCATTATTCGCTGTTTTCTATCAGAATTCAAGAAGTTATATTTAATGAATTTAGTAATGGTGCATCTTACAGTGAAAGTTGTTGTTGTTTTGAAATTAAGCACAAAGCTACACAATGGGCTATCTTTGCTCTGCCCACCACAGGTATCGAAACCCGATTTCTAGCGTTGTATGTCCGCAGACATAACGTTGTGCCACCGGAGGGCTACAGTGAAAGAGACTAAAATAATATCTGAATGTGTTTATAAATCAATTAGACAAGTTGATTTCCATGTATGAATTATCTATAGTACACCTAACAACATCAAAAGGATACAAATTTTAATATTTTAACAATAAATCATTCTGCAAACTAATCATACCAAAAACTTGAATACATAAATATGGGCTACCAATTTTATTTTATTTTTGTATAATTTCTTCAAAAACATAAATGATATTGTACTTGTGCTGAATACAACTTAATATTTTGTAACTGAGCAAAATTTTACCTTTCATAATGGAGTTTGTACAAACATCAATGATGATGAATCTCTCTGCACCAATATTATGATACCAGAGACTATAAATTCGAGTACTAAGTTTATAGTAATTTTTCTATTGATACTGTAAATGATTATTGAAAAAATGTTTATACAAGTTGTTGTCCTTTGCACTTAAAGAATTAAACTTTGAGACTATTAGTTTAGGAAGAGGTTTATAGAGTCAATGTGAAACTTAAACTACAGATAATTTATTTTTGAGCTTCATGTGAAACAATGGCTTGGAAAATGCCTTGTTTTTTTTAAACCATTTTATTAGGGAATAAAGGTAAAGAATGTGAAAGAAAATTAAGATTTCTAGATATTTTTGGATATAATTAAAAACAGTTCTTAAGCTGGTATATTGTATATCATAAACTGACACTTTCTGAAACATATATGGTAATTTGGATAGCTTTGTTCCTATAACAGTCAAAAATAATTTGGTGAAAATTTTGATAAATCTTGCTTTCAGGACTGCAAGTCCTAATACTCTACTATATGAAGAAAAAATTAATAATTAGAATTAAAATGATTTTCAACTTTACTGAAATTATCATGTTGAAAAAGTTCTTAGAAAAAACCTGTTTTGTAGTTTTAACACAAAAAAGATGTAAAGTGTTTAATTACTGTTCTAAGCAGAAAAATGTCCACAGATGCAGAGATAGTGTTTTAAAACCTTGTTTTTTAGAACCAAAGAATCATTTTATTTTAAGCATTAAGTAACAAAAAAAACAAGGTCATTTGTTATTAACAAGCTCATGTATACTTGTTGTGTAAGATTCACCATTCACTAATTCTCATTACTATTTTTTAATTACTACAAGGTTGTTCAGTTTAAATGATTAGTCCAATTACTCAAGTCTCATGTGAAAATGATTGGTTGAATGCAATTGATTATTGAGCTTCACAATTAATCGATTAGCAAATCCACTTACTGCCCACCTCTACTATATACCCACATTAACAGAGGATTTATAAACTGGTGATGAAATGTTGCATTAAAATAAAGTTAATTTCAACCCAAGGTGTTACTTTTTGTAAGCAAGATCCGATCACAGAAGCTTTTTACTGTTTCATGGCATAGTTGAATTATGTCTTCCTATGTATAGGGGACTGCTTTACAGCTGCCACATGGAGCAGAGATACTTCCAGATTTTTATCTAATTTTCTAATTGTCAGCTACAGAGAAAAGGTGAATAAAGAATACAGTTTTGGAATTTTCAAACAGATTCACTTCTAATCTGAAGGAATCAAAACTTATTGCTAAAGTTGCTTCTGTATCTTAACCTTTTATTTTTTAATTTGCTGATAGTATGGATCTTCTTCACTTTATCTTTAAATATAGTTTATTTTACTTTTCAACTAAGTGTATCACAATGCACTAGTCCTTTCAACCTGTGCAATCAGTCATTCCTCTATTATTTCCAACAAATAAACTGTTTGCATTTGCCTCAGCTTCACTGAGTTTGTCTCTTTCATTCTGCCATTACAAACCATTATACCTGTCCTATCATGTACTTGGTCTTTGAACCTCTTTACATTGCATAGATCATGTAACTAATGGTGTGTTTAGTTTACCATCAAAATACCACTATTGTAATGCTTTACGTGAATGAGGGTCAAAGCTTATTTTAATTATTCTATCGTTACTTCATTTTGAATTAGATATGTTAATATATATATATATATTTAATTTTACATTTGAAAATGTTTCAGAAAAATGTAGCATATTTTTTTGCTGAACACAAAAAGGTTATCACAAATGGTAAATAATGATTATCTGAGCTTGGCTGTAGAAAATTGATAGGTAAATAAATATCCAGAACATGATGAAAGTATAAAATATAATACCAGGACAGAGATGAATAATGAGAAATAACACAGCTGCATGACTTAGAGACTTTCAGAATTTTTCATGTTAGATAAAATATTAATTTCTGGTTAGCCTTTGATTATTTTGGCCTTTTAATATGAATAAAGGCTAACAATCTCTAATTTATGATTTTATGACTAAAGCCTCACTGCTGTTGTATGGTGCTATTCTAAAAAGGTAATAAAAACAAATAATCATCCCAAGTGTTTAACACAGAACATATCAAAATAAGCACTACCAATTAATGAAAAAACAGCTCATTCTACTACCTTAATGCACAATGTAAATTTAAATCATGACTAAAAAAGCCAAAGTCCATCAAGAAGATGAACTACATATAAGGTAAGGCTGTTAAATGTACACCTAATAAGTAATGTTCAATGAATGATGTACAAAACCACATCATGAAAACGAGACAATTGTACTGACAAGGCTATTCACAATAACGGGAAAGTTATAGTTACTGCTTGAGATATAAGTATTAAAAAAGGCTCTAGGAAAATGATGGAAATTTTCTAGGTTTGTCTAGAACAATTAATTTAAAATAATAATAATAATAAAGAGATGTGGCCTTCAACAGTAACGCTATGATGTTTATATTTTAGGAGCACCGTGCCAAATGGATGACAAAAACACATACTATGGCATAAAAAATTTTAAAACAGATGGAAAGTTATGGAAATGTGCAACAAATAAAAGTTCATAAGTGTATACTTTCAAAACAAAATGCTTAATCAACTGATATACTGTAAATATATAAAACAGAGCAAATTTTAGAAACCATAAATTGTGATTAGTTTCTTAGTTTTAGTAAAATGAGACTGAAAGTTCATTTTTATCCCACATATTTTGACTAGAACTTGAATTGTAAAATTTCATAAATGCTGGATGCTATAAATTTCAAAACTGCTATTAGTATACACTAGTATTTTTGTAGGAAAGAAAAACAAAAGCAGAGAAGAAACTATGAAGATTTGTGTGCACAGCAATATATTTGTAATTCTGAAAAAAAATTATAATAACAGAATAAATATTAAATACAAAAATATCTGATGAGCACAGCCATTTGAAAAAAAAAATCCACTAGATAAATAATGATAATAGAGGACTAACAAGCATTTCACTGTGTTAAACAAAACTTGTCAATAAACTATTAAACTAAAGAAGTAATAAGCACTTTCTTGTACTAAATAAAACACTACTTAAGCAACAACATCACAGGACCAGTAAGCATTTCATTAAACAAAACATGAATAATGAAACTACTAAAACTGTAGAATCAATAAGTACTTTGTTGTATTAAATAAATTACTAAATGATTAATAAAGATGCAAGTTTTACAACCATTTCATTGCATTAAACAAAACACTACTTAAGTAAAAAACTTTGGGAGTAGTAAGCATTTCAGTGGAGTAGACAAAACACTACTTAAGTAACAACACTGTAGGACTAGTAAACATTTCATTACAATATACAAAACACTACTTAAGTAACAATGCTGCAGGACTAGTATGCATTTTATTGTAGTTAACAAACTGTTATTTAAGTAACAACACATCATGACTAGTAAGAATTTCGTTGGAGTAAAAATTACTTAAGTAATAACACTACAGGACTAGTAAGCATTTCATTGTAGTAAACAAAATACTGATTAAGTGACAAAACAGCAGGACAAGTAAGCATTTTACTAGTAAGCACTTTATTGTACTAAAGCAAGACTAGCAAGTATTTCATTGTGCTAAACACAACATTACTTAATTAACAACATTGCAAAAACAGCAAGCATTTTAATGTGTTAAATAATTGATTTCTACATCACCAATACTGCTAGACTAATAAGCACTAGATAATACATTAATTAATTTAAAAAGTTGACAAGCTATAAAATGACAAATGTTTGTAACAAAACCTAAGTTAAATTTAAATTACCAACACTACTAAGTTACAGATTAGCATTATGAAGCCTTGATTTACATTTAAAGTATAAGTATTCATATTAATAAAGGTATAGAATAAATATCAGACACAAAAGCACAAGAACATTTAATACACCAGCAGAAACAAATCCTTTATACTATATGACATACAGAACAAATGAAATAAGAGAGCATAAATAAAGTACCACTAAGAACATACTAAAGTATAATGGTTCAGTACTGCACATTGACAAAAAGAAAAGCATTATAATAACTATTAAAAATGAAATAAAACTCCAACTTAAAACACACACACACACACACATTAAAACAGACACAGAACAATAATCAACATGTGTGAGTTATCTTAAACAGATAACTATGAAAGAAAGAGTAAGTACAAGCTTCAAAATTATAAGCATATAAGTAAGATTATCATGGAAACATAATTTGATATGAAAAACGGTAGCCCAACACTGCTTTGTATTTGAATTAATGGGATTTCCAAGTTTTAGCAATACAGTGTAAAAAAGCTTTATTTCAAAGCTTATTCACCTGAAATTCAATGAGATATTTACTTTATACATTACACTGCTTCAATTTGTTATGATTGATGAGTAAACTCTCAATGTAATCCAGCTTCAAATATCAATTTGATGAAGTTAATAATGTGTTTAAATCATGGTACACAGTCTCATATTTCAATATGGCAGATTAATTAATAAGATTATACAGTACTGCATCTTCTTTATAGGATGTTACTAGAAGGATGATAAGCTATTCAGCTTAAGCCAACTTACATGGGCTGGTATATAGATGTCATATACAGAAGCCGAGTCAACATCTACTGCATGGAATCCTTCAGCTGATCCATAAATCACCTTCAACCGAATGCCTTCTTCAATTGACATGTCCACCAGAAGAGGCTTATGTACTAATTCAGGGAAGGACTTAAAGGCCATAAATTTGTGGTAAGGTTTTGGAGCCCAAGCATATATTTCTATACTTTCTTGAAGAGCTATGACAAGGAATTTAATCCTTTCATATTTCACTGAAAAAAGATTTGAAACTATTACATCATTTTTTACAAAGTAAGAACTGAAACTCAAGAAATGCTGAGGATGTTTAGATGCATAACATTCAATGTATATCAAATCTTTCACTTATTATGAAATATACAACAAAAATATTTAATGAAAAACAATGAATAGCTTTAATCACAAGTAAAATCTGTATCAAAACAGAAGTTAAACAGTACACACACACACTACAAAAGTGTTTACCTGAAAAAAAATAATCTGTTTGACTTACAACCTAATACTGAACCTTTTTAGAATTAAACATGTTTAGTAAAATGCTTTAAACTAACTGTGCAAAGAAAAAAAAATTACTTCTTCACAGAGAACTTCAGAGCCTTTTGAAAGAAAAATTTGTCCATATTTTGGATTTTCTATCTCATAGTTGAATACCATAGGCCTCAAATACATATGAAGTTTACTGCAAATAAATATCTATTTTCAAGTAAGTGTAACAGTTTTATATACTACAACTTCTTTAGTTGTACTTGTCAAAACATTTCATAGTTAGAGAAAATTATACATGTTTTTCCAGCATATTGAGGTGTTCTAGATAACATGTAAATATAAACACACACAATAAAAAAGGGCAGTTATTCACCTTATTTACAGCACTTCACTCTACAGAAACTAGACCATCATTATTCTAACTGTTTGCTTCAAAAGAATGAGCTTAAATTTCTTCAACATGACATCTTATGTTCCATGTTATATAGAACTGTGGAAGGTTTGATTAATATAGACAGCTGTGTTCCACAAGATGTCATTTCCAGGGGTGTGATACATTTTGGTATTCAAGACAGATTATTTCCCAGACAATTCATTCTGCTTTAAAATACTGCACTTCATTACCACAGTTAAAACTGATATGTTTACTAATGTAAAATAACTGCTGCACTGCATTACCACAGTTAAAACTGATATGTTTACTAATGTAAAATAACTGCTGCACTGCATTACCACAGTTAAAACTGAAATGTTTATTAATGTAGAATAACTGCTGCAATGCATTACCACAATTAAAACTGAAATGTTTATTAATGTAGAATAACTGCTGCAATGCATTACCACAATTATAATTGACATATATTCATCATGTAGATTAACTATTGCAATAAAATACCACAATTAAAATTGACATATATTCATCATGTAGATTAACTATTGCAATGAAATACCACGATTAAATCTGATATGTTTATTTATGTAGATTAATCACTGCAATAGTTAATTGTATGCTATATATATAAAGTCTTAATAATGTACAGAGGTGTTGGTAAGTAATGGAATTTCACTATATTGTTTGGTGATTTTCTGAAGATAAACATAATTAACTCATTCACTGCAGCTTCTCTAAATGTGCATGGAAATTTTGCAAGCCATACACCATATATGGAACACTCACATTCAACTGCCGGAGGCAGACTGTACTCCATATGGCAAATCAACAGGTAATGAGTTAATTATGGTTATCTACTAGTACAAACATTTCAATTTTTCCAAGATTTAATGAACATAACTTAATTCAAAATAATTCTGACTCCAACTCAGTCTACTTAACATATCTACTTAAAATTAAATAAGGAAAGAATGATACTATACTTGTTGCTAAACCTACAAATGACAATACCTACATGAGAAAGCAACAGTATAATTCATTATCTTTACAAGGACTGTTTTTCTCATAGATATTTTTTATCCAATTATTGCCTACTTTATGCTCTAACTTTTCCTGAATACTGACTACATGAATTCTTTCACACATAGAAATGTTTTATTAATGATTTTTATTAGACCACTGAATTTTACAAGGGGTGGATAACTTTTTACCCAAAGTTGCAAATTGGATAATATGATCTCAGCCTTAAATCTGATTACTTGTGTCTGGCTAAATTTTAGGGCATTTTGGAAAACTTTAAGCTTATTTTGATATCAAAGGCTTATGTAAATGTCTCAACATGATGGCAGCATTTAAGAGGTGAAGATAATATCTTCCAATTAATTTAACTCACCAATCCTGAAATGTACAGCTCCCTGCAGATCCCCTACATTAATCCATCCATTCCTCTTTTCTAATTGCTGTAAAAAAAAAGAAGTGTTGAACAAATGGAGGTTTACATATCCTGATGTAACTGTAAACATTTTATGGAAAAAAACAATTAATTACTAAAATGGAAAAAAAAACAATTAATTACTAATAGCATCACTTTTAACATATAAAATTAAATCACATGGTAGTGTTTGTATACTGCAAAAAGCATGTTAAAACTATTTTTTGTGTCAACTAGTTTGATAAATTAAGACCCTTTTTGAATACATATTAGGTTCAGCTGAGAAATAAAGTGATATTTAATGATCAAAGTTATGAGTTGGAAACAAAATAAAAATATTCATTATTATACAAAAATGTATAAAAACATTCTTTTTTCAATTAGAAGTATCTGGTCTTAGTTTCGTGTTGCACCTACCCCATCCATTCGTAAAATCTTGTTTTTAAGCCAAGAAAGGTAGTACACTCTCACACGGGACTTCCTTCCTGACACTGTCACCAAAATGTTTTGGCCTTCAGACACTTCCATTTGCTGAAACTTACGCCTGGTGATAAGATTGTAAACCTTTCCTTGGCCACTTCTATCCAACAGCATCAAACCATGTTCAGTTCCAATCAACAGATTAACACCTTGAACCAGTCATGTAAAAATATCTCAATTTTTATAGCAGAGATGGCTGATGTGGGTATTAAAAACTTTAATTAAAATAAATTCAAGTGGGTTTCTCATCTTCATTAATCTCAATTTTCAATAAGAAAGCTCAGGTAAGTTATTAGATTTTTCCAATGTATATATATATAATATGAACATAACATTATTTAAACAGTTAATATTTACTGATAGATGGTGTATCCCCACCACTATATGGGTCCTAATTCTACAGTCACCTCCAAAGGCCAGGACATACTTTACATTTCCAACATTATAACCTGTGCCATAGTAACTTTATTTTCATAATGCACCATTATATTTTTATTGAGGTTTGTATATATACACATAAATTATATTTTTCTTGAGAAAGCAACAAAACTTAAGAAGAAAGTTCTTAAAATGGAATTCTGGATTATCTCCAAGACATAATTTTGTTATTCTAACCAAATTGTTTTAGTAGTAATACTTCTACTGGGATCTTAGGTGAACACAATCTTTTGTAGCATATATATTACTACAATCGGCTTTTGAGAGCTATTCATGATACACTGCAATACCAGGATTATTTAACTCAAAATAGGTTGGTGACTATATCCTTTCTATAAGTGCATTTAATGCAGCATTTTGCATGGCAAAACAAGCTGGTTTTATACAGAAGATAGTTTATCAATAGCTCATGCTAATTTTAAGCTGAAAATGGAAACAAAAGTTGCTTCTTTCACAGTTTCAAGCAACATGTCGTAGCAGCATTTAAGCCCAACCTAATGTATATAGATCCGGTTAATTTTGAGCTAAATATTTTCTCATATATATATATACACACTCTCTTCCTCTCATGATGCCACTTGCTCATAACAGCGTACAGCAGTCATTATTAAAAGGTCATATTTTACAGACTCTCACTTTATCAGATGGTCATATCATAAGGTCACATTATTAGATGGATTTTACAACTATCATTCTATTAGAAGATCATTATTAGATGGTCATAATTTACAGGGTGTTACTTTATTACGTGGTTGTAACTTTATTAGATGCTCATATTTTATGTCACTTTGGTAGATGTCACTTTATTAGATAATCATATTTTACAGGACTTCACTTTAAAAGATGATTATATTTTACACTGTAACTTTATTAGATGATCATATTTTAGATGGTGTCACTTTATTAAATGGTCATATTTTACAGGGTGTTACTTTATCACAAACTTTCACAGACATTTATTTTACTGTAAACTCACCCCATAAGGCAGCACATAATATTTCAGAGTTGAACCTTTTCTTGTATTTTCGTATCTCGGGTGTATCAGTTGAAGTTTCGTGAGATGTAGGTGTCACATTCACATTGACATGGGACTCTCTTCTGGGTGATGGATTTGGTCCACCACTGCCAGCTCCAAAGCCAAAAGTCAGAAAGGAACGTTGCTTATGCTGTAACTGAGGTGGGGTTTTACTTACTGCTTGATGATACTACAAACAAAAAACAACAAAATCCACAACATGCCTCTCAACTATTCCAACAAAACAATTAAAAACAAAAAGTTTAGAAGTAAGCCTTGTAAAAATTTTATATATATGTTATACTCTCTATCGTTATACTCACTGGTACTAAAAGTAACATTGATAAGTATGAATGTCATTATTGTGTTTTCACTCTTTTATTTTTCATATCTAATTTGATGAATATGTATATTAACAACATCTTGAAATTATACATGTAAGCATTAGTTTAACTGAATATTGACAGAGCTTTACGAGTTTTAATAACGTTTATAAAAACTATAACCTAAATAATTATTATTTCCTCAGAAAACCTTCAACTAACAGTAAGGTTTTTTTTTAATGATACAACAAACACTTCTCTATAATTGTTGTGGGAACTATCTTAATTTTTTCTAAATCCCCACCAACTATGGTAGTCCAGGTTTAGTTTTTTAGACGTTATTTTTTGAGACAGTCAAATAAACTGTATAAAATTATGAAAACTATATAGATGGAAAAGAACACCAGAGGAATATTTATAACTCTTTGAGAAGAATGAATAACATCATCCAGAGTATCCTTGAACATTGTTGCTGATCACAAGTACCCTACAATCAGAGGTGGGAACATGTGAGCATGGCGTATCTGTACTTTTTTTAGCTGGAATGCTGTATCACAACTATTTCGAAAGAATCCCATCTTACATGGTCAAACAGTAGATTTTGCATTCCAACAGTTATTTATTTAGCATTACACCACTGTCTACAATGCTTTAATTTCAATCAATAGATAAAGGCCATTTCAAGATGCTTTTATTATCTTGAAGCTGGATCTCAACTGAGCATCTGTTGGATGAAGTTAAAGATCACATACACTGATGTAGAGTCTTTGGATGAACTTAAATATCACATACACTGCTTTAGTTCTCTACAGACATTTGTGAACCCATTTGCAGAACCACTCTTCAACTTAACAAATGGCAAAAATTATATAGCTTCTGGCATCTTGCAGAATCTATGCAATGCTGAGTCTGAGTTATTACTACTGTAAAAAATATTCTATGTTAACTGTGGATCCTAATAAAATCATCAAGCAGTGTAGATTCTGCCAAAATCTTTCATAAATGACCCTTACCCCCAAAAAGTTTATAATTAGAAATATAAAACTACCTATATACACAGTGATAATAATAGAAACTATACTGAAAACTTTAGAAATAAATTTACAAAACAACCAAAACTGCTGTAGCATAAAGGTAATAATACAGTTAAAACCAACACTAATCAGTTTAAACTCCTTTACATTTCGGCTAAACATGAGATAAATATTTAGACTATCATGACTATTTGCATAATTGCATGGAAATTAAGAAAAATACTATCCTTACAACTTTACTATTCTCAATTTTTATGTGATTTTTTAATCACATTACACATTATTCATTTATTCAAAAGTTTACCTCTTCAGAAAAACTTTGATCAAACTGCCTCTGTTGTCCAGCAAATAGCTGAACTTGAGAAACACTGTTTTGTGGAAGCAAGTCTGGAAGCACACCACTGGATCGGCCCCCAATGTTCCCAGGAGAACTCTGAGATGACTCCATTCTTTGCATGTAGGCTCGACCAAATCCTTCACCTAGGAAAGGAGTTCCTCGCTCAATTCGATCCCTCTCTCTCTCACTCTGAAAATTACAAGAATGATTGAAAATAATTTAATTCCACAAACCTATGGTTTAAAAAACATTTAAATTATTTTCAGCTCTGTAACACAATAATATAACCAACCATATTTATCTGATACAATTATTAATAAAGTATAATGACAGAAAGTTTAATAAATTCAAAAATATATTAGTGTAAAAACATGAAACACTATCTTGCAAGTTATAGGAAAATGCTAGAACTAAACTTTTTCAAATTTTACAAGAAAGCACAGCACAGTTTTTGAGAGCAACAGGTTCAGTGGGTCATGTGAATAATTTATTATTTGTAAGTTCAGCAGGAAGTGCTCATATGTTCTCTCCAAAGAAAGTTAGAACAAAACTAAACAAAAAATTGTAACACAGGACAGAAGAAATGTGTTAGTAAATCAAAGAAAAATGGAGAAATACCTACTATGAAATAACTAAGACATCAAAATTTCTAATGCAATTGTTAAATTAAAATAAAATAAAATAAAATGATTTACAGTATATCTTGGTTAAATATTTCACACTTATTTTTGCTTCAGATTGTAGTTTACCGAAGGAATAACCTTTCAAACGTAGTTTTTCTAACAAATTTCATAACATAATTATATGGTTATTGCCAGACAAAATGATTAGCTTTGGCTAAAGTCCTTTCAATAAGTATCAGAGATTTAGAACTACCAATACCAGTCAATTATAACATTTTGCTATTCCAATTTCATTGTTTTTGCCTTATTACAAGAATTTCTAGAAGTTAAACAATATTTATAAATGACACATATTTATCTGTAATTCTAAAAAAAATAAATAAACATGAAATTCAAGTTCTTCAACTTATAAGTTTTCATATGGACTGATTTCAGAATTGCATAATTAAGTGTTCAAAAGGATTTTTTCATCTCTGAAGCTTAAATAAAAAGTAAAATTTCTACTGAAAAAAGTAACTAAGGAACTATTCAAACAGAATTAAAAAAATAAGAAGAAAAAAAAAGAGAGGAAAGGAGAGAGCACTAAATAGAGCTAGCCCCACTGACCTGCATTTCTTCCTTAAATAACACTAACATTGACTTTAAATCTTTTTCATGAATATCTTCAGTGGGAGTTGATGATGCAGCTGACACACCTGAAGAAAAGGCTTTGCTTAAAGGAGAAGAGTCCTTCTTTCCAAACTCTTCCTCACCTTCATCTGATGCATCAAACTCTTTCTTACACAATTTCTTTTCAATACTATTATTAGATTTTTCCTTTTCTTCACTGTCATTAGCAGCACAGTTTGAGTTTTTACTGTCTTCCACATTATTTTGGTTCTGTAAGTGTAGTAAACACTATGCCTAAAATCTTCATTTCACAAGTTCTTATGAGCAAGTTTCTCTTGAAATTTCATTCATAAAAATATCCTCACACTTAGGCCATTTTGGTGAATAAATGCAAAATTTTATAATCACTTACAATAAAAACAAAATAGGTGAAACTACCAAGTTTGTAGCACCCAAATTAGACTAGAGAAGTACATTTCTCATGATCTTAGATATAAATAATTGAATGAACTTTAATGGAAGTTATATTCTAGATGTGAATATATAATTGTAAAGATTATCTAAACTGCTATAAACAAAGCACTCTAATTTTTGTAAGTGCATAAAATCAGTACTTTTTAACTAGTTATCTCATTCACTATGTGGATTTTAACTTTTGACCTAAGTAGGTAGCTTGCTTTGATCACAACTTAACATTAACTTGTCTGATATTCTTCTTCCTAAAAATAAAGAGAAATGTGGAAGTTATGAAGACTTTGGGATTTATGGGCTACAGCTGAAGAATAGGTGGCAATAAAGAGTAATTTAAAAATTAGCTCCAATATTATACTGGGAAAACACAATGTTATAGGGAAACCACTTTTCAATGGTTACTAGACACAAGTTTAGGTGTTTCATTTCACATCCTACTTGTGGTAATGACTACACCCAACGTACTCACATTGCAATTCACTACCAGGTGACAAGTTACTAATTTTTATGAAGTTGGAATTTGATGACATCCCTTATATCACTATAATTGTAACAATATTTAATCAAGAAATGTTCCAGTAGCAGATCCTTTATTTCTACTACAAGTTCTATACTGACAGTGCAGTGAACAATTGAGATACTGGGCACCATGTGCTGCTCTATTTATGACACTATATATTTATATTTGTGACACTATTTAAACAAATTTTCTGTGGAATTTTAAAATTTATTCTCTACTTATTCTAATTTCCATGATTCATTCTTTTAAGATGCTCTTTCAAGTGGTCAACTTAGCTAACCAACTGCCACTCAAAGTCCAAACCCTGGGTGTGTATACTTCCATTCTGAAGATTACTTAAATACCTGTATCTGAAATAAAGATATTGTAATTAAGGTCTGTTTATATTTCAGTGCATCAAAATGAATTAAAACTAGCCTACTATACAGTTATTGATGTACAGTTCATAATAATAGGTCATGAAAAAAAAAGCAACTGAAAGAAGGTGCATGTCTTTAAGGTGTGGAGTTATAGTACTTTTATGAGTGTCAAGAACCAAACATAGAAAAAATGCTTGGGTGCTAGATAAGATCAGGACAGAAATAATGTTGAGGGTCTCCACTGCAGCTAAACAATTACTTGGTCATGTCACAAGGCATAACTATCTAAAGAAAGCAATTCTTCACAGGATGGTAGAGGGTGATGAGGAAGAGGAAGGCCAGTGGTAGCATGGACAGATGGAACTTGTGTGTATGTGTGTCATGGCTGCTATCAGCCAAATGGAAGACTGGGAGTGATGGAAAACTTTCATGGTAACCACATCAGTGCATGTGCATGCCAGGTAATTTCATGATAACAATAAAATTATTAAACATGTGTAAGAAATGTTGTTTGCTGAAAATGTTTTGTTTTGAAGACTATGTAAAGATAAATTTATTACTATCTCTGTTAAACTTTAATAAATTACACAAGCATGTGTTATTTTCCCCTGATATGTAAACTTCACATATGCTTTGTATAAATACTTCATGATATATTTTCTCATCCTAAACAAGCCTTCAGTACTCAAAAAAGAAAAAACTGAACAGACAAGTTTATCACTAGATTTTTTCATACATTTGGCCCAACTACAATGCAATGATTCATACATATATTCTAACTCTGATGCAATGAATAGACTAACCCGTCTAATTAATAGTGTCCCATCATGACTTTCTTCATCATCAGGGGTTGGTGGCAAAGGTCTATTTGGTGCCTGGCTTGAAGAGGACTCTTAAAAATACAAAAAGTGACTATGCCTATTAAGTACTTAAAACAAACAAGAAATATCAATAGAATATGCTTGATAAAAGTATTTACTTTTTCTTAAAAGTAATTATATTTTTATCAAGGTGTTCATTAATTGCAAAATGTAAGAACTGTATTAAAAAATTGTTGGAAAAAAAAAGTATAAAACTTAATGTTTCTTGAAGGACACTAATGTCATGATACACAAACAAACAGCACTTACTTAACATACTGTCTTATGCCTAATTCTCACTAACTTTGCTACAGGCATTTTTCTATCCAATTATTTAATAGAGAACAAACTAATTAAGGTAAAAAACGATACTGCAAATATATTTGTGTTAAAATAAAATCCAAAATTACATTGAGTTTAGAATGAAAAGACTAATCCTCACCTTCAGGGACAACAAAAGTTTTTAATGCATCATTGTTGTAGCCATCTGGAGGTCTAATTACAGAAAATAAAAAAAAATCATATTATATAACAAAGGTATATTACACAAAAAAAACGTTTGAGTACTATTGTAAGTGAAATATATTAAATCTTTTTCATAGAATAATGAACAAGTTATAATGTGTGAAATTTGTAACATTAAAAAACACTGATTTTTCTTACATTATCATTTCCTTCAAGTTCAGCTTCATTAGTACAAAATTGAATGGGAAAACATGCCTAAATACAATAACATCTACGATACTTTCCAATAATTGTCTTTTTCAATAATATATAATATACTTAATTTTCCTATTTCAATTACAGTCAACACTGTTTCAGTCTCTACTTGGCAACAGTGTTTACAATAATGCTGGACTCCCTTATATTTTTACATAAAACATAAAAATATCAGAATTTTCAATTTTTTCTACATTACAATGGTTCTTTAGATACAAATTTTTAAGCTCAAGTCTGTGATACTTAAGTTTAACTTACTGTGATTAATTTTGTTTTGATCACTATTTTGCATTGTGCAAAAATTTGAAGCAGCCTCTTCAAATTTTTCATTGTGTCATATTGCAGGCATTGGAATTTTGTCAGTCATTCTTACTCAAAATATCTGTACTTTTTTCTTTTTAGTGCAACCAAACATTGTGATTTAAGCAAGAGAGTCCTATTATTCTAAGAATTTTACAGAATGTTCCTAAATCCAATATAAAATTAATTTGTACCCCCTAGCAAACACTTTAGCTTAATTCCATAGTAACACATGCTTTTAATAGATAAAGAAGTGAAGCGACCCTGCTCTGGACAAAACCATTAGTCTAGCATCAGAATGCAAAAAGGGGTGACAACATCCTGCAAACCTCAGACATGCATTTCTAACATTTTAATTCAGAGATGATAACCCCAATGATGAAAATGGTAAAAAACCTGTCCTAGCAGCAAATGCTAGGAAGTGTCTTGTAAAAACATATTTGTGTCACTGTCTTTCATATAATTACTCAAATCAAAGGTGGTCAACATAGCAAGGCCTTCACTCATTTCAGCTTTACATACCACAAGACCTTCCTCATTAAGTAGTACATGATCTTAAAGACAGATAAGGATGCATCCAAGCCAAACTGCCATGGAAACAGTATGGAAGTTGTATTGTCGAATCAAAGCAAAATGCAGACAAAATATCTCAAATTTATTGAAATCTATATATTGGTGAATAGGACTAAAAGAGCAACATGAAGGTAATTTTATCCTGCATCCCTGGGATGCATTATAAAGCTAATTTCTCCATCCCCAATATTAAAATTTGTGCATTTACACAAATAAAAAAGTGCATAAATATAAACACTGCTTAGCACTACAATTAATAAACAATGAAAATATTTTAATCACAAAGGTCTAGGTGGATCTGATGCTAGAAGTGTCCCATCATTCTGAACTTGTCCATCCTCATCATCATCGTCATCAGAATCAGAGTAGGTAACACTTGTTGTGGGGCCTTGTTCAGGAGTGCTTCCATTGATGCGGGCTGGTTGTTCATTAACAGTAGGCATGGCTGGCCCTCTTCCGTTGGCTCTTCCCAATCCTCCACTATTGTTACTACCAAGTGCTAATTCATTTAGTTGTGCTGCTAATATCTCAAGATCCTGCAAGTAGCCATAAAAACATAAGGTTGAGCAAGGTAACACAATACCATTAAGTCCATCAAGGTCATCTAAAAATGAAAGATTGAGCAAGATAACACAATAACATTTAGTCCATCAAAGTCAATCTAACAATAAAACTAACATAAGCCTATTTAAAGTAACCTTTTAGATTCAGATAACTATTCAACATACACAAATAGCACATACGACAGCATCAAGATAATTATAAAAGATAAATAACCTTTGCTTTAGAACAAGGCTTAAGCTGTCAAAATTTTTATTTGTTAACTTTATTCATATTTAATTTCCAATCACCAAGAAATAAAATACATACTTCCAACAGGCAGCCCAATGAAACCCTTAACAACTTTTAAACCTGAATCATATCAATTCTAACTGTTCAAGCTCATAGCTCAAAAATTTTTAATCAGTTATCATGTCATTAATCCTTCCCTCTACAATTACCAACTAATTAAAATCTTTGTTGTAATATGGATACTTAAGTCATCCACACAAAGTCTTCCCAGTCACATAGAAGTTTATACCAATCATTTTATTCTTAAATCCCGGAACCTGGTCAGGATCAGTCATAAATGCCAGACATTCAGGAAAGGCTTCAAGCATTTCTTGTAATCACATCCAGATTTTTATCCCTCTTAATATCAACAGGATTTTTTCACAAAAGAAGTTATTATTTTCTATGTTTCTATATCTTATTTGTAAGGCTTTACACTTCTCAATAATATGAAATAAACTTTATAAGTTCTTGATCAATCACTAAGTTTATGAATGTCCTTCTGAATAAAAACACCATTTTATCCTCAGTATCAATGTTCACTAGCAACTTAGTGTTATCATTATATATATATATATATATATATATAAATAAATAAATAGCATACAAACTATTGATCACATTAATTGTTTATAGGCGAATAAATCAGCATTCTAAAACAATAATGAATTAAATATCGCAATACTGTTATTGGTCCTGGTTGTCAACTTATTGTCATAATGGATAATGTCTGTGGTAATAGCACCCAAATACTTTGGGGATATCCCATCTATCACACAATATCCAAATGCCAATGTCAATCTAGTCAGCTATAACAGTATTGCAATATTGAAAAGGTACCCAACAATGTCAGTCTTAAAAGGTAATGCAATAAATAAATAAGAGGAAGGTACACTCCCTGCCACTATTTTGAGTCATAGCACATGATCTGTTTGTACAATGCAATGGTATCCATGCCATACGCAACAATGAGCTCTCATTTATGGCATAAAGCTGGTAAAACTGAAAACACTGCCAAATTCAAACCATCAATCCACTTGTTTATGCACTTAAACACTACCTTTAGGTAACTCTACATTAGTTACTCTAGAAAATTTCATTGTTATCTATTAATTCATACAAATAATCAAAATCCTCCAAAAAGATCCTTTGAGAAACATAGTTGTTTGCATTCTACTATTGAGCAAAAATTTAATCCACTTTTTAATCTTTTCATTCATATTCTAATAATCAAACTTGACTATTTACTTGTACAGTACCTTACAAAAGCCTCCTGGAAAATGTATGTCAAAACTATCCAAAAAAATTAACATCATCCAGATAAGACGTGAACAAATGAATAACACAAGGAAGCCCTTCCTAAGATCATGCAAAGAACTACCTATCAAATTCCTTTTTGTTCAAATAATTCTGCAAGTGACCTGTTACAACAGATTCATACACCATGCTAACAACAGAAGTCACTGAAAGTAATTTATTCCTAGGATTCTCCCTCAGCAAGTTTCTATTAGTAAACAAAAACCACATAACCGATCTACCAGTAATGAGGAATTTTCTCCCTGTCTAGAGACTATTGAAAGGAAAGTTAACCACTAAATCTATGTTAGACCCTCACAGAGTTCATTCAAAGATTTAGGATGCATCAAATCATATCACAAGCTTTGCATTCTTGATATTTTGCCAAACCACCAATCTTCCCAACTTCAATAAAACCTACATATTAATCATTTTCATCATTAAACAAATTACAAACACAAGAACACTCCTCTTTACCATTGACAATAACAAAAATATGGTAGACTTCCCTTCTAAGCTTTTGCATAGTAAGAGCATTCCTACTAGCATCATTTAAAGGCCCAATGTTTAGACATTTAAGCTTAACACACCTTTCGTTGTCCACATAAACATAAAACTTTGATGTCAAACTTGATGTTCTGTATTCAACCATTTTTTAAGGTTCCTTAGATCTCAATAAAAATATATATTTTTTTAAATCCAAACTTTTTCATGTATCAGAATATATATTTCCTCTACTCATCTATTTTGAAATGAACTGTTTATTGGATTTCAAGATTCTAGAAAGAGCATAATATTATTCATTCTATTGAACAGAACTAGAAAGCATTTTTCAGTTATTATTTATCAAATCACTTCTATTCTAAAAGGTAATTCAAAATTTTGGTCTTCAGGAAGTCAATATCTTTTTGATACAACCTGTTCTCTAAAATAAGTAAGTACTTCTTCACAATATTTTCAGTCATACACTTTCAGTTTAATCCTTATTTTATATTTTAAGACACTTTCAATAATTTTCAACCAGCAGTAGCATGCTAGTAGTCTGATTCTAAGTGGGTTTGCTGTGCATTAAAGCCTGCCTGCAAAATTCAAAAGTTAACATTTTCCTAAACTGAAAATGTATTTCCAATAGCTCCCTAACTCTTCTCACTTCACAAAAAGCTTTCCTTGACTTTTACTGCCCTCTATTGGCACAAATATTTGCTTGTCACTAATCTTGATATTCCCACTTACCCTCATGTATGTTAATGTGAAATATTTCTATACTAACATGCAAATGATTATGCAGCAACCCTACACCAATAGGAATGTGGCACTACCCCTATCATAACTAGCACCCTCTCTAACATTGCAGCTATTAATCATTTTGAGATTGATCAGTTTCCAACAAACCCTGTCAGAGGTGGGGAGGATGGGTGGGAAATGTGAGAGAAGGTAAGTATCTATAGGAAATACATTTTCAGTTTAGGAAAATGTTAACTTCTGATACAATATCTTACCCCCTCTCACAAAAAGCTAGAATCCTGCATTAAACAGGTGGAGGGTCAGTGAGATGATGATCCTCCTTTATGAAGCACCCAAAGGAAAATCCTGGGGTTTGAGAATGACCTAAATACAACACCCTCATGGGAGACCACACCACTTCTGAGCCAGGTATAATCTTTGCCCTTGAGTACTGTCACCAAAAGGGCAGAAACAAAGAATGGATCCCATGAAAAAATTACAGAAATAAAGAAACTCCTAGGCATAGAGTAGCTAGGGTGTGGAAGACCATAAATGAGAGTTCAACCTCAACCAACACCTGGCATCTGAAATTGTACAGTAGGAAGAGGGTCCTCTACCATTTACCTCAAAAACAGGTACTGGCAGGGAAAAGGATCTTCCATACCAAAAACTTACTGCAAGCATGCCCCTCCAACACAACTAATGCCAGATCCACTAGGAACTGACATCTGGCAGGCAGCAGGAAGGTGGAGAGCCCAGGTGGGTGTTCATCTCCCATCCAAAATCTGGCAGCATTGGGAATTGGAGAGTGCCCAACCATATGCATGTGGAAAAACATGCATCTCATCCAGCTACAACCAACACCAGATTTACTGTGAAACGGAACCCAGCAGAAGGTAGGAAGAAGGCCTACTATTTGAGGTTGCATCTCCAGTCCAAAACCTGGTGGCATTAAAAATTTATCATCGAGTCCACGGTAGGAAGAGAGTGACCATCCAAATACATGTGAGGACTTATGTGGCTGGTCCAGCTCTAACCAACACCAGATCCACTGGGAACTAGCAGCTGGTGGACAGTAGGAAGGAGGGTGCCTCAGCTGGAGGGGAAATACATCCAACACCTGGCAGCATCTGGAATTGAACATCAAGTCCATGGTAGTAAGGGTGTCACACCATCTATGCTGGCAGAATGGCACCACCCTACTCTCAACTCAGTGGTATTGTGTACACTCGGGAGGATGGGCCTCCATGGTCCACCATCCCAGCAACTAGGAACTGGTAAGTGGAAAGGACTTCCATACTCCACTAGAAGAAGGAGGAAAAAGTGCATTGGAAAGTCTGGAGTTTCAGACCTCACAGTGTCTGAATTCATACATAAGGTCCATGGCAGGTAGAGCCTCAAATGCCATGGATCATCAGAGATGGGCAGTAATCCCTGTCTGCTTTACTCATGTTAGTCCATGAGCATATAGTTCATGTTGAACATATTTATGAAGCAAAAGACCATGAGGTATAGCTACTAGCAGTCTCGAAGAACACCCACATCTCAATGGTGGGTGTAATATGACATTGTACTTGGAAAAACAGAGATCACATTGACAGAGTCAGTGAACCAACAACTGGCAGCATCTGGAATGATACATCAGGCCCGTGGTAGGAAGAGTCTGATTGCCACAGATCATCTGATATGTTATATGAGCACCAGATTTACAGTGCAGATTTAAGACTAAGTACACCTGGTCAGGCAACACTCACCATAATATGGGATCCATATATGCAAGAAAGTCCCCTGCAAAGAAAATAAAATGGAGTACTTACCACTCACAAAGAAACAGAGGTGTGCAAAATGGCAATGGGAGGAATGCATAAACCTGAAGAGTAGAAAACTGCCATTTGATGAAGATAATGTGATGTTACAGTATGTGGAGTAGTCCACATACTGGCACGGATGATGTCCTCCAAGGAAAGATGGAAATGCGCAGCAAGGGACACTGTAAGGTGATAGGTCTGATAGGAAGAAACATGAAAAAGATTACAATCATCAGGAGAAAGAAAAGAATATGCCAGACAAATCAACTGATGAATCCAACCCATAAGGGTAATAGGAGAAAGGTCACAGGAAAGGTTAGAATTCCAAAGAATAAACAAACAAAAACTGGAACCATAGAAGGGAGAAATGCATGTTGTATACCATTGGAGAGCCCTGATCTGGCAAAGGAGGCAGTTAGGATCAGAATGGTCATAAAAGTGGGATAAAGAAGGAAGGGAAATGGGTGTGAATGCAGAATTACTCTCTTAAGCAGCCAAAGTTTTGGGCATTAAGTAATGATTAGGAAAAAAGAACATAGGAACTATGAAAAAAAATGCATCAGAAATCAATTATGAAAATATCAAAATGACAACATCCACATGCAAACATGTGCAAGAAAAGAGACTTCAAGAAAAGGGGATGTAACAAACACTATGACAAAGGTTTAAATGGAGGATGGGTACGAGCATGTAGGACCACACTGAGGTTCCAATCAGGGAGAGAAGCTGAGCGAGGAGGACTGAAAATGCAGAAGGAGTGAACAATACACAACAGAGAAAACTGAAAGACCCCTGTCAAAAAGGCATGATGTGAGGAACCGTAAGATGGCAAGGATGATAACTTCATCAGACAGACCAAATGCAGTACATGTACCACTTGTGATTCTAAACCGCCATGGAGGAATGATGATTTGGATGGGAAATTAAGGAAGCCACATGTTGCAAACGTCCAGCCCCTCTGGCGAGGGACCAGACAAAAGCCACGTATGAAGACAGAGTATGGGAAAGAATGGATGACGCATGCCTGATTGGAGCTGGCGTAGTAGTGTCAGAAATAAAGAAAGATGGGCAACACCAAAAGCCAGTGCAGCAGTGGAAACCACGTTTGAGCCGACCAATAAGGAGCCACCAACAGAATGCAACATGGAGTGGTCTGAATCATGGCAAGGACACATGGGAAGAGACAAGTAGGAGGATATGCATATAGGTACCAACCCATCCAATTCTGACTGAGAGCATCTATTGCCCCTGCCAAAGTATGGGGAACAGGAGACCAAAATCGGGAAATTGTGTATTGAGATGAATAGCTATAACATCCAAATCTGGGATACCCCACTGAGCATACAACCCCCAAAAAAATGTATGTATCCAAAGACCACTCTGTAGGTAGAATCTTGTTGGGATGAGATAACTGATCTGCAACAAGATTCAAGGCACCTGGATATGACACGGCAACAAAGTGATGTGATGGCTGTGAGCTCAATACAGAAGATCCAGTGCTTGAAAAACAAGAGGTCTCTCAACCAAGTGCCCCCTTGCTTGGTGGTGTATGAGACTACTGTAGAATTGTCGGAGTGTGTGATCACTAACTGACTCCAAAGAGACCTTCATCAGTGTGTTCTAAATGTTGCATGAAATTGGCCAATTCTTCACACACAAGTTACCATCACTTTATGGGCCAATAATCACGGTTCAGACACCATGGATGTGGTTGATAAATCTGCTGCAGCAGTAACATTAGTTGTAGTCAAGACCACCAGAAACTGTGAATGCAAAGTAGGAGAGAAAGGGAAAAAAAAATCTCCATATAGAACAAAAACAAGAAATAACAAATGTAACTGATATGGAAAAGAAGTCTGAAAAATAAGAAAGTAAAAACTTTTGCATATGTGAACCATGAGCATAAAACATGTCACACAAGAAGACTGCCAACTGAGAAATAGTTAACAGCTGCAAGATTAGAGAGGGCACTAGTTACAATAGGGGTAGTTTGCACTCCTATTGGTGAAGGGTTGTTGCATAATCATTTGCATGTTAGTATGTAGATATTTCATGTTAACATATGTGAGGGTAAGTGAGAGTATCAAGGCTACTGACAAGTGAAAATCTGTGCCGATAGAGGGCAGTAGAAGTCGAGAAAATGTAGGTATCTATTGGAATTTCTTTTTATCTTCAGCCTGAAAAATTATATTGAAATGTTGTCGTGTAAAAATTTAAATCCACTAATCTGGCAAATTTTCTGAAATATTATTTGGATTATGGTTTATAATATTGCTAAAAGTAAGAGTAACACACTAATGAATTAGTGTATTTGAAACATTATAAGTTTATAACATTTCATAACCCTAATTAGAACAGTATACTGAATTAGCTATATTACTTACTAGAATTAACTTCCAATTCTGATCTATGTTATGCAGGTAGCTCACTCGGATCAGAAGTTAATGATAATCACATTCTCTTAGGTCATCAACTTGTCACACTAGCAAGGAATGTAATTTAACTTAAAATTGCATTATGGCATTCAAATAATTTTCTTAAAATCTTTTACCATGGGAAAACCATGAATATTTGAGATGTGCAAAGAACTCATTTATTTTTATTTTTTGCCCTGAATGTACCTACATCTGGTCTTCGAAGTGGGGCTTTGAACATAGCAGAGTTCCAACTTTCTGGAGGCCTTGGAGGCTGGGCTGGATGGTGATTTCTAGGAGGTGTAGCTGGTTTTCGCTCCTTTTCTCGTTTTTCTTCTTCAACTGGAATAGGTGGGAGAGGTTTACTTGGTGGTAGTGGATCTGGTACAACTAAAAACAAGAGTACTGTTTTAAGTTATGAATAATGAAATAATAAATATCCCAAGTATTTTTTATCTTTTTCTCGACCCTCAAATTCGTTTCTTGGTAAAAAAAATCTATATTTACCAGCTAAGAAATATCCACTTGCCCTGCAATAATAAACAACACTAAAAAATACCTAAAGCTGTTCATTTCTTGTTATATCATTCAGGCTACATTCTGCTTGCTATACACACAAACATCCCTTTTCCTAACTATGAATATAAAGTTTCTTTCTGCTTGCTTGCACATCTTCCACTTGGTATACACTGACACTTATTTTATTTCTAAACAATTGCAGATAAGCCCAAAGAAATGTAGGGAGATTTCCTGGTGGGCTGTGGCAGAGCAGAATTTATTGTAGAATGGTTATGGATTTTCACATAGATTATTTACTAATAACATTCCTGTGAGCCCTGTTACTTAAATGTTCATTATTTTTAGGCTTACCATGTGTCCCAATTTGAAAAGGTGTCCTGGCAGTTACTTAAAATAATCCACAGTGTCTAACTTCTTTTAGTTTGATTCAACAAGGTTATAAATACGCACCATAAGCACTTCTTTCTTGACTTCCTTTTTCCTTTCAAAATGTAAAGTCTAGCCGCAATATATTTGTTTGAACATTTAACAAATAACAAATCATTATTGTATTTTTACAAAGACATGTTATGCTTTTTCATGCACTGGTTATCAAGAAATTAAGCATTAGAAGTAAACTATTGTTTCTACCAGTTCATGGTAAGTCTACTGAATATAGACTAGACAGAAAAGAAATAGCCCCATGGCTTAATTATTTATTATTGGCGACTGATGTGTCAAGTAACAGCTTTTGAATTTGACCACTTTGTTTTCAACACAATAAACAGCTTCTGAACTTGACAGTTTTGTTTTCAATCCAATAATGATTTTTAGTGTGCTAATTATCTGACAATCTCATTCTTAAGACCATTTATAGACTTTTATGTTAAAGGAAATAAAATGGCAAATTATAGTGAATCTCAAAAACAAAAAAAGTAAACTATCAATTTATATTTGTTATTTGTTTGCTTTGGCATCAAAAGGCATTCACACTATAACAACTATTAAAGTAAACTACTCTCAAATCTCTCTATTCTGTAGTTTCACATGTCCTTAATCATACGAAAGTATCTATCTTTTCTTTTTGAAAATTGCTC
Source organism: Limulus polyphemus (assembly GCF_000517525.1). Classification (NCBI taxonomy): domain Eukaryota; kingdom Metazoa; phylum Arthropoda; class Merostomata; order Xiphosura; family Limulidae; genus Limulus; species Limulus polyphemus. The sequence continues at coordinate 40,205 of NW_013668626.1, read as the reverse complement.
ACTGTTGTATTGCAAACAGAATTAATAATATTATGTATTAGAACATTTTTATTGTTTATATTTTTTTATGGTATAAAAGTAATCATCTATGTTTGGCAAGATAGGCAAAACCTATTTTTAGCAATTCCATTTAAGCAGGAAACTGGTATTTCAAACAATCTTTAAAATGCATTTAGATAACATTAGTCATGAATATTCCCGATATTTTGTACTAACCACTTCTCAGGACAGTTTTATATTCACCCCAGGCCTCCATCACAATGCCTGTCTCCCCAGCTTCTAAAGCACCTTTAATTTGCTGTATCTCTAACTAAAGTACCATTCTTGAATTCTACATCAAAACTTCCTCCTGCTTAGCATACATTAAAATTATCTTTACCTTTACTTCTAAAGCTTCCTTTGTTTGATATACCTTTAAAGCTCCATCATGTTGGATATGAACATAAAGGACTATTCCGCTTGCTATACAAAGCTTCATTTTGCTTATTATACATAAATACATCAAAAAGCTTCCTTCTGCTTACTATACAGAAATACATCCTAAATCTTTCTTCTGTTTATTATATATACAAATACATTATAAAACTTCCTTCTGCTTGAATTATACATAAATAGGCTATAAAGCTTTTTTCTGTTTCTATGAATAAAGCTTCTTTCTATTTACTCTACTACTACTTATTATATATCAAAATTTCTGTGCATTTACTAAACAGCTAACGCTCCCTTAGAAATCTGTGTTTGTGAAATTTATTTAAGACTTTTAAAGGTCAACAATCTCTGTGTAAGTAACCAAATACATTATGATTTTGATAGAAAATCCAGTAAAAACATGCTTCTAGAGTTTGATGAAAATACTATACATATAATATATATAAAGTATGTTTTTGTAAAGGTGTAATGGTTTTATCTCTAGTTCCTCACCAATCAGCCTTTGAGGAGGTACTGGAGGCTTCCCAGGAGGTCCTGGTATCTCGAGTGGACCCCCCAGAGAAGGTAGATTACTAGAGCCTGGTTTTTCACTGGAAGGTAGTGTGTGCCCCTCCTGAAGCTGCTGAAAGTTTCTTCTCAAGGTTGAGTCACGCTGAATAGGATTAACTGAACTGGAAAAAGAAGGTACTATTTACTACTTCACTAAATATTTTTTGCAAATAATTAAAACATTTCATCTTATTCCACTATTTCCCTATATACTATATTTAAGATTTTTGCACACATAAAAAAAAATTTACAACAATTTTGTAGCACAATTTGTTGAACATAAAAAACAGGCTTAGGTGAGCTTGAGCCTCATCTCTCAAATTTCATTGTAAGCAGAAACTTTAAGACAACAAAAAATATGTGATATACTATACACTGTAAACATTCAATGAAAATCAATAACAAATCTTATTAGTGAAGTCAAATCTTGTTAAAGCCCAGTACTAATAATGCAAGATTTTATAATACAATCAATGGAAAAACACATGATACTTTACCCAATTCTATTCGTGGTGTATTTGATAAAGCAATACTTCATGTGAAACATATAATCATTAAATAATAGAAGTTTCAAAACAGCCAATTTGATAAATGTTTTGATGAATATGTTGTTTAGCCACAAACAATTTTAATGTTCACAGAGTGAGTTTAAGCTTTTGTTAAAAGTGACTTTATGATGTTTATTGACACTGGTAACTACTGTTGGTGATTCAACTGTTGCACATTTATAGAAACTTGCTAACATTACTAATGCAATGAGTAAAGGTCCAAAACAGTCTTGTTTTCAGTGTCTGCATGTTGTAAAAATGATTTCATAGTACTAATAATGATGTGTGCAGTAGGACTTTGTGGTTATATGTTACTGCATACAACCAAAGCTAAAAAAGATTATCGTACAAGTCCCTTAAATGTTAAATCTGGAGATGTATCATTCTGAAAGATTCAGATTGAAAAGTATATTTATATCACCTAGACTCTCCTGTGGGTGGTGTGTCTTCCTCCTCTCCTTCACTACCACTATACCGATATACATCTTGAGATTCTCCTAGCACAAAAGATAGTGTAAAATTCTTACTAATAATAATCAAAACGTTAGGAACAGTTTCAATTTCCATGCCAGTTGAAAGCAATAAAAAGTTTATATGCTGATCTTTTAAGTTTATCACTGTTACAAACTTTATTAAAAAATGATATACAAGGCTTTTAAACTGAAATACTAAATAATCCAATGATTTGTTATTTAATTAAATAAATCAATGTTATAATTATTCAAAAGCATTAGTTTCATAAATATATGAGATATATATATAATCTTTGAAAAAATTACAAGAAAAGTATTGTTCATGTTTTACCTTATTTATTTTTTCAATAAAGAATCTTGTTTGTTATTCTTATATAAAATGCTCTTCCTTCTAAAGCCTCAAGAAACTGTTAGCATTGACAGTCAGTTTCATTTCTGATAGTTCAAACATTTGTACACTTCATGTATACTTAGTTTCAAAGATAGATGATTAGCTAAAACCAACTTTATGTTAAAACATAATTGGCCTGTCTGTGTTGAGAAGAAATTCTTGGCCCATCACTAAAAGAAGCTCATTCCTGTTTGTGAGTTTACTGCCATGAACAGGGTTAAAATAATTTAATTATACTGCTATATTAAAAAAAGAAGCATACACATCTTGTATACCTATCAGAATCTCTTGGTTAAGAATTTCATTTAATAAGTACCTATATTTTCAATTCAACGAATTGAAATATGACAGGTAGATACAAAGTTGTCATAAATTTTACCTAAACACTATAACAGTGAGATTTTTATATAATAAATACCATAACTTCAAACTGAAATACAATAAACAGTAAAAGCTGTCATGTTCAATTTAAAGTTATAAATTATACACTGTCAGTTTTATAATTTGAGATTATACTTCACTATAGAACACTAGTAACAGTTATGAAAAGAAGTGCATTTTTTACAATATGAAAGTAACTGTTATGAGTAAACAAAGTATTCTCTAAAAGTTCCCTCTTTCAACATATCATATCATAAAATAGTTTGAAAAACTTAATGTTTTAATAACAAAAAAAAAGTTAAATAATGATAAAGGAATATGATTTTTCTTAATGCCCTTACAAATGTTTTTAATACATATCATCTTATAGTAAAAGTAATTGCAAATAAATGTTTATTGTGGTTACTGGAAAGTTTACATTTGAGCAATACTATGAACAAATGGCACTTTCAACAAAAGTCACTAGCTGGTTGTAAAAATGGATTTAGTCTAAAAATATAACAGCTGAGCATGTCACATTATCCACTTTACTATAGCTTTGAATGTTTATAAGCAAAAACTCTGCATGTATAAACTCAATTATATCTAGCGATATACTTTAGTTAAAAATTAATTCAAAGGTTTACTAGCAAGGTGTTTATGCAACTGTTAAAAATTTAATGCAAATTTGCCTTTGCAATTACATGTTTTTTATATGAACCTTCTGGTACTACTGTAAGTTATGAAACAAATTTTTTTAATTTAATTGTGGTCCTGTTGTTGAATTAAAGAATTAATAAACAGGGTAAATTATTGAGGACTTTCTACTAAACGTTTTTCTTAGATTGACTACATCTCCACTCTTGCAGTACCTAATTATTGAAATAAACAAATCTACCAGTTATTCAGTCATCATTATCATCCTTTTAAAAATGCAAGTCCAGAAAAACAGAGTAAAACTATAGTAACATGAAACTTTATCCTTTCTATGTCACATCAGTTTCATTCTTATAAAGGTTAAGATCTACACATAAAACTAACAACTGTTTTATTAAAACACTGTGTTAGTCAAAACATGAATAAATTGGTGATCATTATTTTCTTACACCAGGAAAAAGTAGCAGAGTAATGTTATCTAGTAAGCAAGTTTCATGATATTAAATGATACTGAAGATACAGCCTTATATTTCCATCTTACCTTTCTTGTGCTTTTGGTACCTATCAATGTGGTCCTTTAGCTGGATACGCACTTGTCTCTCTGTTGGTTGGTCCCTGATAAAGGGATGCTTTAAGAGTTGGTCTGTGTATGGTCGCTGTTGGTAGTCCTTCACAAGTAATGTCTCAATAAAACTTTGAAATTTCTTTGACCACTTTTTGGACTTCAAGCGTGGAGGTGGATTACGTGGAATTAAAAATAACGCTCGCATTGGATGCATGTCACACAAGGCTAGAACAAGGAAACAATGTCTATCAATATGCATTGTACATTTCTGAAGATTTGGTATTTACATACACAAGCTACTCAGAACATAGGATAAACTATGTATTTTTTAAAATATATTTTACTTTAAATCCATATATGTTTTCAATAAAATCTTCACAATACAATTTGCATCAAAATTGATTTAAAGACTCAAAATATCACATAACTTTGTTTTTCTATTACTTACGTGGCTGAGATTCTGCCATTTCAAGAGCAGTGATTCCTAAAGACCAGAGGTCGCTCTAAAGTTAAGAAACACATTTCAATTTAATGATTAAAGACTGCAAGATAACTACATTTTTCATTTTCTCTCTTTTATTTTTGTTTATCATGAACCAGCTTAAAGATAATCATCTTCACTTCAAAAAACTGTATTCAACACTAGGAGAATGAACTACAGTTTTCACCACTCAAAAGAAAGTTAACTTTTGTACTCATGACAGGTCTAAAATTTAACATTTTACACACAAAAAAAAACAATGGAAAACAAAATGGCAAACATTTATTAGACATTATTAAGTATTTCAAGCATAATTTTTCAAATATTAAAAGTTAATTAGGAAGCACAAAATGGATGACATAAATTTTATTTATATTATTTAAAACTATACTATTTATTTGCACTATTTGTTACATTATTCTACTTAAATAAACCTCACTCGGTTGTCATATGTGGCATCAGGGTTTTCATCACAAGCTATAACCTCTGGTGCCATCCTACAAAAAAAAATATATATAACCTTGAAAATTATGTACATGGTGCATCAAAACTAGTCAGGTAATATACTGTACATTTTTGTAAGATGATTTTTAATTAACTTGTGTATTTTACTTAATTTGTGCTGAAAAATGCTGTTTATCTTAATATCATTTGTAGGTAGCACAAAGTATTTCATAAGTTGATTAAAAAGTTTTCTGTTTCTGAGAGTAAATGTGTATTTAGAAATTAGGAAAATTAAAAAAAGGGTTATTATTTTCATAAATCTATATAACATCTATATATTTGCTTTTAAAAAAAGATTACATGTAGTGATACAGATATTCTCATGAGACTTTTACAAATTTTCGATTACATTAAAATGAAACATCAAAGTTATTTTAGACAAAAGACTCATGATTTTTGAACTAAACATACTGCACACTTTGTTGTTTGAGTTACCAAGTGTCAAACAGCTATAGAATATAATGATTTAGATGAAGAATAACAAAAAAAACAACATCAGACTTTATAAAATCCAGCATTTAACTACATCAATAATATTTCCAATTTTCAAACTTAAAGTTTCACTTGTACTTAAATATGATGGGCTTAATAGGGCATTATTGAATTTCAAGTATTTGTTTAATTGCTGCAGTTTTCAATACTGTTTTTAAATTATGAGAAAATGGCAGCTACAAAAATTAGTTTGACTAGATCAGTCAAATTCTATCTCTGAAACTATTAGTCTGAGGTAATATGTATCAGCACAAAAATTGTAGTTCAGAACATTACCTCAGAAACAATGCTTTCTTCATGAGTTTTGCAGAATTTTTTATACTTTTTTTTTAATTGAAAATATTCCACTTTGATACAAAGTTATAAAATTATGAAAATTTATGAATATGGATGAACTTTACATCATGACGTCATGTCAGGTAACAAGTGGCCCCCAATATGCCTAAACAACTTATTTCAACAGATTTTCAATATTCTACACCTACTTCACAATAATAGGAAAAATCAAGACTTTTGACTCAGCCTGTTTAAAAGTTCCAAATACTAACACTTTTAATGGCATTATTTTTTCTACTTCTTTATCTTAAGTGCATTAAGCTGTATAATACAACTGGATACACAAAGAAGTAACATGCTGGAGAATGATAATGGGGTATTATATTTCAAATTAGCTGAATTTCTAGCAAAAGTCATTAAAATACAGAAGACCTCAGGCCAAAAAAGTAAGAACAAATATATTTTTTTAGAATAATATTCTTTTTAAGAAAATCAAAAGTATATAGTATTTAGAAAAAACTTGTATCTTTTTTTAAGAGGAATTTTGATTTTTCTTAGAGTACAATGCAAGTTTTTGCATTAGTATATTGATAAAATAAACATGGTCCTAAAGACTATGAAAAAACTAAAGATTTTTACTTTCATCAATCCTAACATAATTTTTAAGTTAAGTTTGTGGATAGACTTCCTATGTATCTATCATAACATAGTATGGTGATCATACTCATAGTACAAATAATGTAGAATGGTCATCATACTCAAAGTACAAATAGGTTCAACTTTCAACTAGTAGCTTTTTCATTTAAAATTTGATGTTAAATTTTGTCCTTTCATAGTTTCCCATTTTAACTTAAGATTTCAAAACTGCATACAGCTACAAAAGACTGGAACTGTGACTATTGGCACGACTTTCAATGACTTTTAGAGCATTAACGTTTATGTGTGTTTAATATCAAGTAAGTATGATGAATGCAAGTAAATCACAACATTATTCAGGCAGAGGCAATTTTTTATATAAACTTTAAGTTTTAAAATAAGTATAAAAATAATTATTATGGATTTTAGTTGCTTAAGCTATGATTTATCAATGTTAACAAGCTCGATATGATTTAATATGGAATAATATATTAGGACCAATGGTAACATCACTTACCCTAGGAATTTCAGATTTGCCTTGATAGTATCTACTATGATCATATTTTGAATCACAGAAATGACACACCTGGCTTTACAGGATCAAGTATGATTATATTATGCATTGCAAGAATGCTAGATCTGGCTTAACAGAATTTAACATGGTCATACTGTCCACTACAGAAATGCCAGATTTGGCTTTACAGGATCCAGTATGATCGTATTATGCATCACAGAAATATTAGATCTGGTTTGACAAGATACAATTACATTATAGGTCACCAGATATAACTTGACAGGATCCAATATGATCATATTTCACATCACAAAATCTGCCAGATCTGGTTTGACAAGATACAATAAGATCATAGTACGCATCAGAGGAATGTCAAATCTAGCAACTATTTAGCCTTGAAATACAATGAAGAAATACTTTAAACTAATATCTTTAATGAGGAACACTTTTAATTTATGCATTGAAAAAAATTACCAATATGGTGTCCCAATAAAAGTGTTTCTTCTCCCTATTGTTCTATCCAATTGGGCACTCACTCCAAAATCAACTGAAAGAAAATATAGGTATCTTTTAATATATTTCCAGCTGTTAAACAAAACATACTGAAACAATGTTCACTTGAAAGTTACTGTACTTGGAAAATATATCTTTTATGTGTGTCAAAAACACAATACAGTAATTTATTCTCATTCTACATGACATTTACAAACCCAAAATTAAATACACAGTAATACCTAAAATCTAAGTGTTTTCATATTACATTTTAGGAAAAATTCTAGAAGCCATAATATGTAATCTAATTCACTAATTCCACAAACTTCTTATCACAAACTACTCTATTCATAAACACTCACCTAGTTTTACTTCTGCATTATCTGTGAGAAGAACATTTTGACCTTTTATGTCTCTATGAATAATTTTGTTTGCATGAAGGTGACTTAAACCCTAAAACATAAAATAATATTTTGGTTAGTGTTGCATAATTATAAACTCTTCAGTTAATTCTACTAATTTTCACTGAACAGAAAATACATTTTAATAGTATATTATAACAAATACCTTTAATTTATATTAAAGTTTTATTCTTCTTCAAATGGGAGATGCTTTTTTTTAGTTTTAAAATGCATATTTTTTTGCATATATAACAAATACTGTTAAAGATGTTAATAGGATTAAATGATTATGATAAACTCAAAATATATAACTGAGAAACAGTGCACGTTTATAAAGAGCAATGACAAATACATCTATACTAAACAGTTACAACTGACAACCAAGATATCACAGGATATCACAATCAAGATATGATATTAAATCATAAGCTGAACAATAACACCTGTTAGTTTGATTTAAATGTTCTACTATAGAGAAACTCATGCTTAAAATCCTTATTCGTTTGGTTCAATTCAGTTTACCTGAGGAGGGTTAAATATACATATTTTAACTAGCGTTTCCTAGACTCACAGTATCAGTTATTAAACTACACAGAAAGTGCTATGTATGCAGATATTTAAAGCAATGCAACTTTTAATTGTTTTATTTACAACTATTTTGTTCATTTTCTAATATTCTCACAGTCTTTTCTATAAAAAAGAAGCCAATCATACTATTTACATTAATACCACTTAAATCATTATAGTACTTACCCGAAGAATCTCCCTACAGATATAAGCTATCCACTCTTCTTTGAGAGACTGCCCTTTAGTTGCTGAATAAAAAAAGGTCAACAATGAACAACTAAGCTGTTACAAAAATCTATCAATAAAACTGGCTGCTTAAGTATATTACAGTAAATATCATTCAATGTGATGATGAAGGTGTAAAGGAAAGCCACTTTTTGATCACAAGTATTACCTTTATGTTTTTAAGACATTTCTGAAAATATATTTAAAACAATCATTCAAAACCTTATTCTAAGGACCACCAGACCATGCCAGGCCAAAAAAAGTTGTAAACATAATTTAGAAAAGGTTCAAAGAGTCTTAAAGTATGGATATTTATGCATACATCACATTTTGTAAATGTACGAGTTATATAATTTATGTAGTGCCTATTGGTGTGTAAAATAAATTTTAATACTAGAAATAAATGTCATTGTCAGAGTAGTTCTATAATGAAGAGAGGCAAAGAAATGTTATTATTTTAACAGGAATTTTAAAAACAAATTGTTTTTTTCTTAGATTAAGTTTTTGGAGGATCTGTTCAAACATCTGTGTCCAATTTGTTTCATCACAATTAGTTTATACATTTTAAAAGTAAAAACCTCTGTGTTATATGTTTAGTCTTCTTACAGACTTTTGAAAAATTTCACTTGTACCAAACTGTTATATTTTATAACTGATTATAATGTTTTTGGTATTTTTTAATCCATGTTTATCCCTTTACATTTATCATTCTAATGATGATTGTAGTGGTGAAGTATCTAAGCTCAATTTTTTCACTCATTTTATGTTTTTCATTTTGACCCTAAATGATTCTTAACTCTATAGCTGTTTTTCATTCATCATTTTTTTTATCAACACTAATTACTTTAAATTTATCATTGTAATCATAAACTTAATGATAAAAGAACTAAACACATTTACCAAAATTCTTTTATGTTTCAATTTTGACCCAATTGGGTTCTTAATTGCATAACTTTTTCCAACTACATGGAGTACTCTAGAAACATTTAACTTTTATTTTAAATACAAAATCAAGCCCAATCTTACATTTAACAAGATCTGTAACAGAACCTGCTCCACAGTATTCCATCACCAACTATTGGAAAAAAAATAATTGAGTTAAAGAACATCTCTTGTAATAAAAACTACATAAAAATCATAATAATGATGAAGCTGCTCATTTTATTTTAATTTCACAGATTACGTGATGCATAAAATCTATGCATGTGATAGTAATAAGTGAAAAATATATAAAAAATACAAAAATGAAATTATAATTCTACAGGAAAAAACTGTATACATACTTATTCTAAATTTATTACACAATGACTTAATGAAAAGTGTTTTCAAACAGGTATATATTCATTAACTCTTGAAAACAATTACATGTATGTGTAATTAAAATTTCAATGTTTTACTCACATATGAAAACCAAGTTCCTCTTCACATCCTCTGTGGTTTCCTCCATTCAAATACTCAGACAGTAATTTCATTATTCACAATCTGAATTTCAATTTATAAGCCACAATTCAAATCCTTTAATTAATGTTCACATAGTTCTTCTGCAATATTTTCTTCAGCTAATAACTTCTGTTATATAATTCAGTCAATGCAAGGATGAAAAAACATGTCAAATTGTTTTTATTTTCTATTTTGTAAATCCTCTTAGGTTTTGGGGGCCTAATAACCTGAAACGTGTGTGTGTTTCTACACACCTCTGTAAGTGATATATACATGACAGTATTTTTTACTCACTTCTATAAGTGATATATATATATATATATCAGTGTTCCTACTCACCTCTGCAAATGAAATATAGGACATTTTACCTAGAACATTCCAGGTAAAAAAAATGGTTGATGGAAGCATTGAAAATAAAATATATTTTACTAAGGCTTTTGAAATGGCTAGGACCAACAATTTTTTTTAGTATTAGAAATAACCCTTCTCCTCAACAGATAATCACAAATATAACTAGGTACTGGGAGATTTTTCTTTCATTTTTTCATTAGTTCTTGAGTAAATTAAAATTAGTATGTTTATTTGTAAACTGTTGAAAAATTAACATCTAAGAAGATGGCAAAATGGAACAGTAGTGTTAGTCTCGATTACTTTTAAGCAAAAATACCTAAATTCACTGTGCATGTGCATATTCAACAAAAAAAACATGCTTTGTAACACGTAATAAACATTATCCACTCCGTTTACATCAATGGGTAGTATATTAGTATTTATTATGCATTATTATGTTGATGGCGATAATCATCATTCAGTCATATAAGAACCACCATAAATATTATGTTATTATATAATTAATATAAAGTCACTGGACACTAACATTACATTTTACTATATGTCAATAACTCTTTAAAATAATTATAGGACAAAAATAAATTCTATATATTACAGGACCAGTAGCAGCATTGATATATATAGATTTTAACCTACTTGAATTACAAAAAAGCAGCTGGTATTTTAGGCTTTGAGAAATTATCATCATTATAGACACATTTAAGACAATAATCTAATATAGGAGTGTTAAAACATGCATAAAACAAAAGTACAACATGTATCAACTAACCCACAGTTTATCATCTTTTCCAGGTGGACTTTTCTGAATAAAAGCACCATAATATGTTGCTATGTTTCTGTGATGAGAGTACTGAAATACAAGAAAAATCAGCCTTCAATTATATCTCAAGTTTTCTAAAATTATATAAATAGGAAGGAAGTTAATGCTGTTTCAATCATATTTTTTCCAGATATGTATAAGTAATGAGGGATATTGAATAATAATATTATAGAAGTTCCTATACAGACCCAAGATTAGCAACAGCATACAATAAAAATATAAAAAACTTCATTGTAAAAAATTTTATTATTTCTAAATTTTTTTGTTCCAATACTGTTTTATTCATAAAATACATTTTATGTAGCACATTAATTAAGATTAAAAACGTCTAGGCTTTTGTTTCTTGGTGATTCATACAGCAAAAGTTCTGAGTTCTAGTCCTGCTTTAGTGTCACTTCTTACTTTCTGCAGTGTTAACAGTTGATGTCATTACAAAAGGACATAACAATAATGTTTTTAAAGATATGAAGAAAGTAGAATGTAAAATACACAGAATAACTGGACAAGCAGACCTTTAGAGATTGTATTTTCTACATTGTTTTCAGCAATTCTGAGTTATAGAAACAGTGTTTCTTGATATCTCTATTCTTAATAAACTACAGTTCTGTTTAGTCAGACACAAAAAAGTTCATTTTCCTGGCTCAGGTTCAAGAATCACTACAGTCCAGAGTAAACTATACTATTTATAGGCACTTTCTAACATCATCTCTCTCTTTGCTACAGTATACACATTGAATGACCACTTAAGCTGATACAGGAGATATGCATGGTTAGCTCTGGGTATGCTTCCCTCTCTTGTCATTAATATTTTGCTTCTTTTCATTCTAGCAGTTAGACTCTTCTTCTTGGAAAGAGAGGGCAAACACACTTAACAAGCCATGCTTTCTTACAGTTGATAATTTATCACCCAGACAGATTGTGCAATTTAACTGCTGGAGCATACTGCCTCTTGTTTATTTATGCTTTTTCTGAGCATCTCTAGAAAAATAGTTAAAGTAAGGGCTGTGAATTAGGTATGTCAAGAGAAATTACAGGTATACAGTTAAAGTCACAATTAAATCAGGAAAACTGGTAGATAATATGATGAGAAAATGAAGGTTTATAAAAAAAAAACATACTAAGTTAATGCCAAAACAATCCAGACAATATACAGACATAATAAACTATATGCAGAACTTAAGTGAAATTATTAGAAATACAAGATGATAGTTATAGTCACAATTAAACCAGTACAGTTTATGAAATATGTTACAAATAATACATGTACACAGTTAATATCACAACCAAATCACAAAAGTATACAGAAAATTAATACCTTCATGATAGAATAAAATTTTTTTTGCTGCATAAGTATAATTTTAAAAATAAAAATGTTTCAGAAAATAAACTATTGTGGAAATACTGGTTTTATGTAATGGCAAACATTCTGAAATATGTTTCTCTCAAGTAATGCTGACATTTAGTTCCTCCCTAATTGCATACAGCATATGTAGAATGTGTGTTGTATACCATGGGTACTGTTTTCTTTATAGTTTCATGTAATTACTTTTACCTTATTTATGGGATGCATTAAGCTGTGTGTCTAAAAAGTACTGTTTTTTCTTAACTTAATCATTTTTCTACATAACTTACATGACATTGTGTGGTGTATATTTATCAACTATACCACTACTCTCAGTTCATCTAATTAGATTACTTTCTTACTTTTTTGAGAACATTTATTTCAAGCTTAATTTCCTCCTCTTCATCCTGAAAACAAAACAGAAATTATTCAACATCTAAATTTAACTAAAATGATAAGTATAATTTTATGTTATGAAACTTTAGAGAAAAGTTTAAGGTTATGAAGAGAAAAAAATATCTTCAAATAGAGTTCATAACAATATCTAAGATCACCACTATGGTGTATTACCTGATATTTAAATACTTCAAACATTGGAAGGTTAATCCAAAATGAAATATATCTACTCTTTCATTTTATCAATAACTATAACAGACAACAGACTTAAAGATTGCAAATGCATAATTAACTTTTAATTAAGCTAACTACCATCTCAACTAACAACTGAGCTTAACTGATAAAAATATATCTACAATATAAATATTACTCATATCGAATGATTACCTACTTTAATTCCAATGAACACAAATGATAAAATGTTTCTACTCCCTTTATATGTGATTTTTTTACCAAACACAGATGTTATGCAAGAGAAACAAATGAGACCAAAACATCAGATCTTTCCTAATTACCTTAACATTGTTGTAGCAACAAGTATGTAATCTCAATAATTATCAAGTCATGTGCTTTAGCATTAACTGAAAGAACCCAAAATAACCCACGATACTCATTATGTGTGCATTTTATCACATTCAGCAGTTGGGAGTTCATGGATATTTAATATCTGCACATTTATTTAAAACTTTATCAGCTTTATATTTTAAGCATGGATGGCTTAGAGTCACTTAACCTAACACATTAATTTTGTGTGCTATTTTATGGAAAAATCAAGCCTTTGAAGTTAGAAAATCAATAGGGATATATTACTGGTATCAATCTATCAGCAGTAAACATACAAATATTCAAATTATCAAAACTGCCTTTAGTTGATCACATTTTAAAACAAAGATACACTATTTCAAAAATAGGTATAATGCCTGGGTAAACAATAAGCCTTTTTAGTTTATTTATTCAAGGTTTTGATAATTAATCAAAAACAACTATACATAGTTGTTTTAAAAAACTCATTCATATATAATTAATTTCTATGGAGGTTGTATGTGACAAAAAATATTGTAATTGTAAAAAATAACAAAATCAAATAAATAATAACAACATTTAAACTTGCAACTACACAGAGAATATAATATATAGTATACAACATTACTTCTTATTGTAATGATGTCACTTAAACATATCTTTAAAACAAGTTTCACATACTGAATAACAACAGACTATTCATTACTTATCTTGGGAGAAATATTTCAACAGCAGAGATATACTTCTAGTGACTAAATAGATTTCTACACCTTCAGCACGCTTAAGAGGAATGGCTCAGAGTTAAGAAAAATAATGATCATTTGACAAATTACCAGGGTTGCCAACTTTTAGGGATCTTCAAAGAGAGAGACTTTTGAAAAAGTAAAATGTTAGCACATGGTAAAGTGATGAATGTAGTTGCCTTCTAGGGAGTCTGAGGGCATGGTCCCCAAGAACATTTTTTATTCAATGAAGCAAAATGGTGCAATCTTGTGCGTTTCCTGGAGCAATGTGATACTGAATTTGAACTGGATCCAGCTGGTCAACCAAACACAATGCATTATAGAAAGCCACTAATTTCAACAAAACATATGAACATCAGAATAGGCTCAAATGTATGCGTCACACTCAATGTGGGAGTACTGGTACCTCTGCATTACAGAAAATGTTTTGAGATGGTCCCACACAGTTTCATGTTCTTTGTAAGTCACTGACTGTGACATGATTAAGTCTCATGTATTAAAGAAATACTGCTTCTTAGGAGAACAGGTCTTCGAAAATTTCAAGTGATTTATCAGCTTATGAAAAGTTACAGGCCAACTATAATGATTAAACAATTTATAAACTTGTTTTATGTCACCAATACATTTTCATTACTGCTTACTGATGAATAAATATTCATGAAAAACCAGATGGACAACACATCAAAAACTTGAACAACCCTAAATCTTAAAAAGTTCCTCAATAATTATCAAACTGAAATATTAACATCTGGTAATATCAACACCTCAGCCTTAACAGATTTAAGAGCAGGAAATGTTTCTCACAATAGTGTTCCAAATTAACAATCATACAGAGCCGTCATGAAATAAGCCTTTCCGTATGGTAGTCTTATCTATTTAACTGTAAAATTACACTTTTGTATGCAATTTTTTTAGATGTGCAATAGGCTCAAACATTAGTGTATAACTAACTTTATTACAAGTGATTATTTGATATCGTTTACACCAAAGTTGCCCCCCAGTGGCACAGCGGTATGTCTGCGGACTTACAACGCTAGAAACCGGGTTTCGATACCCGTGGTGGGCAGAGCACAGATAGCCATTGTGTAGCTTTGTGCATAATTAAAAAACAAACAAACAAACAATACACCAAAGTTTGAAATTATTTAGGGGTAGTCACACTTATTACTAATAATTTTAGTTTTTAATTTAAAACATTCAAAAATTATAAGTAGAACTGTCTTCAAAGCACCCAAAAACTGGATAGTTGAGGCTGGTTGATATTAACATATGTGAATATTTCACTTTGGTAACTGTTAAAGCTGAACTTGGTTGATATCAGAAGGTGTTAATATTTCAGTTTGATAACTATTATGGCAGAATTTGGTTGATGTTAGCAAGTGTTAATATTTCAGTTTTATAACTAATAAGGCTGAATTTGGTTCATATTAGCAGATGTTAATATTTCAGTTTGATGATTGTTAAGACTGAGGTTGGTTGATATTAGCAGATGTTAATATTTCAGTTTGATAATTGTTAAGGCTGAGGTTGGTTGATATTACCAGATGTTAATATTTCAGTTTGATAACTGTTACAGGATATTTCTTATGTTTTGTTTATGAAGGTTTAAGTTACTTATGAATAATATACAGTTGACCCCCCATTAACGTCCTAGTTACATTCTTGAGAACTGCGATGTTGCTGGAAACAACATGATTGGGCACCCAATTCCCCTTTGGTATAAAGTTGGAGTTGTGTTCCAGCAGTATAATTTAACATTCTACATAAGACAAAAAGCAAAGTATAAAACAATAATAAAAATTAATAAAGAATACGTACCATTGTACAATATTGAAAAACAAGTTGAGCTGGCAATAGTTTATTGCGGAAAAGGTGGAACTGGATCATCTACTTCCTTTTCCTTCTTCTTAAAAGATTGAGTTAGTTGTGACTGTCTTGCCTGCTTCTTTATAAAATTCCTGATAGCCTGATAGAGCTGCCTCAACTTGCCTCCTCAAGGTACTGCTCCATTCACGGCCAGGGTCGTTCTCGGTGAAGATTGCAAGACCTTCAGTAATTTTGCAAAAAGCCTCTGACATGCTCTTGCATGTCAACTCAACAACTCGTTTTACTTCCTCTGTTTGCTAATCTTTTGTTGCATCTTCCTTAAATAGTTGCCGATCTAATTATTTTAAGTCTTCATTGTACAGACCTTCCCCATGCGATTGAAGCAACTCCTCCACGGTTCCATCTTCCACTCAATCCAGTCCTACATTGTGGGCAAGGTTGACAATTCCTCCACGGACTATTGGTATTTCTTCTTCAAAACTCTGGAAGTCATAAATGCATTCTGGCCATATCTTCCTCCAAACTCTGTTCATACATTTAGCATGGTCGATGTTGTCAATTTCCTAAATGATATTATACGAACGCCAGAAGTCCCTGATTATAAGGTTCTCATTGGTAGATGTCTCATTAAATAGCTGACGAAAGGTACCACGTAGATAATACGCTTTAAACGTTCGGAGAAAAAACACAGTCTGGATCGTATTGCAAGTCTCCAAGTTGTCCAAATGAGACGGGTGACCAGGAGCATTATGTAGGAGAAGTAAGGCCTTTTTTCAATGCAGTATTTCTTCACTGCTGGGCAAAAGCAGGAGACGAACCAATCTTGAAAAACATCAATTATCACCCAAACTTTGCAATTAGAACGCCAAATAACCGGTAGATGTGGCTTAGAGAATCCTTTCGTAGCCGCGGCATTTCTGAATGGTACACTAGCATTGATTTCAATTTAAAGTCTCCTGCCGCATTACCACCAAGTAAGCCAATCTTTTGCGGATTTAAATCTTGGAGCAGTCTTCTCCTCACAAGAAATAAACGTACAGGACGGCACCCATTTCCAAAATAGCCCAGTTTCATCTGTGTTGAAAACCAATTCTGGGGATATCCGCCACTTTCTATGATCTCCTTCAACTTGTCTCGAAATTCCAACGCAGCTAGGTGATCGACATTAGCGGCCTCTCCTGCTAATTTGATGTTTTGTAGATCATTTCTTCGTCAAAAATGGTCAAATCAATCCTTACTTGCAGCAAAGTTCCCTGTTGTTGAGCTTTTACCTTCCTGTCATGTAATTCCTTCTACAAAGTTTTTGCTTTCTGAATTATAAGAGCCTGACTCAATGGCAGACGATTCTGATTTTGGTCGATAACCACACTGTTACTGATCTTTACATTTTTCTACGATGCAATTTCTCATATAGCTTAATTCACTTGAAGCTAATTGCCTATTGGCATGAGCTGACATCTTTATCTTCTCTGCATTCTTGAAAATTGTTTTTACAGTTGTTGCAGGAACCCCCGAGTCCCGTGCAACATAAATAGCACGTAGCCCTTCCTCTGAACGTTTCACAATTTCGTGCTTTTTATTTAATGTTATTACATTTAGAGTCACTTTTTTGTTCTTATTACCTGCAGGACTACTTGCTTGTCGTTTCGGTGTCATAATTCAAGCAATGTAGGGTAATTATAACAAAATATGTGTGGGTGCTGCAAATGAAAAAAGCCAACTCCAAAATGTAAATAATATTACAGTGCAGCCAACCCTGCGTCGCCAGTAAAGCAAACCCACGAAAGGAATTTACGGAAATAATTTTCAATGCCTTTTGTTTTTAAATTCTATCTTTTTAATCTTTAATTTTATTTAATATTTTTTCAAAGATGCAAAAACAAAACGACGTAATTGGGGACGACGTTAATGAGGAGTTGACTGTACTATATTTTTAACGTAGACGTCTGTATTGTTGTTTTGCCAGAGGAATGTTGATGCGATGTGGTGAGTGTGGCTTAAGGTCTGGAATCTTCTTGAAAGTTTAGAAAATGACTTGAAAGTATAAAAACAGAGTTAAGTGATGATTGTTTAGACAGGTTGATTGATTACTTAACCAATTAGTTAGTTAGATGAGCATTGAATTTTCAATGAAGTAATAAGATACAAGTACCCCGTGTACTAGAGAAGTTTACAGGTAAGTAACTGTTTAGTGTTTGTGAAGTTAGGCTTATCCTTACAAGTTTAGTGTTACCAACACTCAACCACAGAGTGTGAAAGCCATGCATCTGGGCCTGCTGAAATGCATTTGTAAAAAGATCTCAAATTTGGGTCAAATTAGCAACTTTCTATCATTCATTGTGGTTCTTTGACCGGCTGAATTGAATCTAAGTCAAATTCAGCATCACAATTACCAAGGAAACGCAGCAGCTTACATCATTTTGCTTCATTGAATAAAACATTTTATAGAGGAGCAAGCTCCTAGAAAGCCACTGCCTTCAGCACTCATAGCATTTTTCCATGAGCTAAAGCTTTACTTTTCAAGTCTCACTCAGATTCCTAAAAGTTGGCAGCTTGCAAGTGTACTTGTAGAATGTGGTCAGAGAAATAAAACGCTTTCGTTATCATCAAGTGAGCCAGACTGTGCGGTTTTTTAGATGACATTGCGCACTGATAATAATTTTTAACAAATCCGTCATATAGGGGCACGTGCAAAACCAGTTTGTTTATTTATTATACTTGATGTCTTCCGTTTATATTATAATAGTTATGAAGCGAATAAGAAAAAGTGTATTTCTTATTGTTTTAAAAATAGTTCAGATTAGAGGTAAGTATTCAGCTATCCAAATATCACTTTTCCCAATATATATTTTTTTTGTATAAATTTTTACGTCTAAAGTGAGTGAACAAGCCCCCCCCCCCCACTTCATTGCGCGTATATATACGGGTTTACAGTAAGAAGAATAAAATGTTGCCATCACACCTTTTGTGCCGCACATCCTCTGACGATCAACCCGTTTACCCAATATCAGTCGACTGTGCATGCAAAACGCATATTCTCGATCAAAATGCTATGTTTATCAGTCATAGAAAATATATTACTGTATATATAAAACCTTCTGTCAGCGAAGTGTGGTCTGAAAATAGGTTGGTTGTGTACATCTGGGTCCATCTCCACTGTAAGGTGGAAGGCGTTTAAGTATAAAATAATATCATTAATTATAACATTTTCACAGTGACCAACAAACAGGGATGTTTCACATTATTCGTTAATCTTAACAGATATGTTTGATTGTGTCTTGTCCTTTGCAAAAATATTATCATATAACTGGAATATATATACATTTATGTTTAAGATATATCAAAAACGGGGAGGGGCAGGTACATATACTGTCTTTCCTCACTGCCAATGGTGAAGGGGGACTGACTACCCGTTCCACCTAGGATCGGCGCCTAGATTCGTGTGGCATTACGTCTTAATAAGCCTGTTAATAGTCAATCGACCGCACACGTTTTGTACTGCACCGACATGTTCGTTTACTCACTAACAAAGAAGCTCATCAAATTTGTTAAAAATTATCATCAGCCTTATTGTGATGTAATGCCACACAAACAACTGACCTACATATCACATAAACAGTTACTTACCTGCAAAACCTTTCTTGTACACAGTACTTCTTGTACTTTATTACTTCAATGAAAACGCAAGCTAAAAATTTACAAAGCTAATCTAACTGGCTAAATAATCAATCAACCTATCTCAACAACCAAGATATAAGATGGTAAGACTGATATAAACAACAAGACTCCACTTGGTTTTATTTTCACCTAATAATACATTATTAATATATACAACAATACATTATTAATTAGAACAGCCCTGAACCCAGGACTGTTTTACAAATTCAGGAGGGAAGAGTGTTTAATGGCACTTGTTTGTTTGTTGAATTTTGCACAAAGCTACCCAAAGGCTACACTAGCCATTCCTAATTTTGAAATAACAGATTAGAGGGAAGGCAGCTAGTCTACACCACTAACTACCTACTATTGAACTATTCTAATTGAGTAGTGGGATTTAATAGTCAGTCTTATAATGCACTTTCGAACCTATCTTGCAGACTGCGACTTTTTTTTTTGGCAGTAATGGGGCGTGAACCAAGGAACTTTGGATCCACAGTCCGGCACGTGCTCAGTGTTAATCATGCTTAGCACTTCTGTGATCAAAGATGAAGAATAGTTTGAAATTTGACTATTCCTTTTTAAATTTAAATCTTTTTTTTTTTTGTCATTTTTCCTCTCTAAGGGAAGACTTCTTAATATGAGTATATGTTTTGCAGCTTGTAACAGTATTTGGAGAATAATACTAATAACAAGTGAAATAAGTTTAAGTTTTTAGGTTATGGGAGGGAATGTAAGTCTTTTAGTGCAATTTAGCCATTAGACTGACGGTATGTAATTTCGCTGGACTATAAACGTCAAAAAACTGTCTATTAATTGCAGTGTTACAGTTTACATAGAGTAACCTGACTTCCCGGTTTTGCCGGGACAGTTCCGGCTTTTGGTCCGTTGTTCTTGTGTCCTGATAGATCTCCTTCCGGGGAAACTAAATATTCCGGTTTTCATTTTTGCTAGTAATCTGTACTTTCTTTATACCGCTCGGAATAACTCTGCATAGCATTTGCTGCTTCTTATGAAGTTGGCTGTAAGTCTGGCTCCAGCAAATGACATAATGTCCCTATTGCATACGTCACTAACAACGTGAAACTATTTTACCCAAACAACTACGCAAACATTATAGAACTTGGCGTTAAACACAAACGTTAATTCTTACGACGTAAGATATAATATAGTTTTTAACAACTACGGATTTCCAGCCAGTGATAAATGTCACTTCTTTTTAACTATGAAGAGATTAGTTACATCGAACAAACTACACTTGACGTAATGAAATTACCCATATGAGAGGCAATAAAGTAGCAATAACCAGGTTTCCTAGGAAACGTTAACCTCAGCAGACTCTCAGTGTGTTTAGTACACGCACTGCAACAAGTAAAAATGCACGTCAGTCAAAAAGTTGGTCATTTTCGTTACACACCCCAATCGTTTGTAAACATAATCACCCTAATAGATGCATCAATGTACTGTAGGAGGATATATTTATACCAAACAGACATTTATTGAAAAAATATCTGAGTGTTTCGTGATTGCAATAACTATAGAAGAAAAAACCCTGAAACAAAAACTCACATTCGTTTGTAACACCAGACAAACATTTGTTAGAAGAACAAAAACTGACGAAGCATTGACTATACACACATGTTGCACTCTTAAGAAATGTTTAGCTGGCCATAACTCGGTTTCTTAAGTTAATCTGATAATTATCAGCCAGTATAATTTTAATAATATGTAGCAATGAAAAAAAAGTGGATGAGACTACATATAAAACTTAAATACCATCATTTCTGAGATCATATATAAATTCGAAACTTACAATTAACAAATACAGGTTTCATTATTACATGAAAAAACATTTATTTGTATTGAAATGTTTACAATGTACATGATATCCAAACCAAGTGACACGCATAGAAATGACAGTATTTGTTTTTCTTATCGATTTATGATTAGCAAAGAAAATATTTAAGAACTAGATAGTTGAATATAATTGAGGTTATAATTTAAACCTTACACCAGGTGTTTGCACCCAAAAACTGTTTTGTTTTCGCATATTATGGCTAGAAAGTAATCTTATGAGTATGACGTAATTCGACTTATATTACTACTCGTGAATTAGTACAGCTGTCGAATCCACACCGCGCAATAACTTTAACTTCACAGTCGGTATAATGTATGTAGTTCACTTCACGTAAAGTACGCGAGTTTAGCCTCTTGCATCTCACATTCCTACCATCAACTGGTGCTGATCCTTGATGTTGGCTTTCTTCGGTTGAATTTTATAAAACAATTATTTGAAGCGAAATTAAAAGCTACTAAACAATGTAGAGCCATTTCATGAAATGGACAATATAACATGCCATGCGACTTTTCTTTTTTTTTCCGAACTGACAAAATATGAAACGCTAACAAAAAGTTTACTTAACATATTTATTGTCTCAAGTATTATCGTTAATTTTACAAATCTGTGGTATCAGGTGGTTTTCCAAGGAACTTGTCGCATCTACAATGCGAGTCATTTCACAATGTGGAGACGACACTGTTTCTACATGCAACTACTGTGTTTTCAATTTGTTAGAAACAATAGCGCCATCTAAGGAATATTTTACACTATATCAAGTTATACGTTAGCAGATGTTTTCTTAAACGGGTATATGTTATCTATATACTTTTGCGCGGTGATTAAAAGATCATAAATGTGATAAAAATGAAGTGGTCATGAAACACTAACACTCAACCATTGTGGTGAATACAAGGGATATCCAAATCATATTTGTCTTCAGAAGAATAGCAGTCTCACGGAATCTACAATCACATCCGATAATATACTAATATCCATACTTCCTCGATCGATCATGCTGTGAAAAACATAGTATTATGAGGTGTGCAAATCTTTAGAACATTGGTGAATTACAGACAGATGGAGGTTTCAGATAAACGGGTAGATGATTACTTTAAAGCAAATAAACCCATAGAAATAATGCCTGATCTCTGGTATGAAAGAGTTGGCAAAGATCGTTATCACCATATGTCATTCGTTCTACCTCCAGCTAGCCTCTTATTGTCGGACTTACCAATCTGTTTGTTATGATATAACCCAGCCAGCCTCTTATTGTCGGACTTACCAATCGGTTTGTTATGATATAAACCCAGCCAGCCTCTTATTGTTAGAGTTACCAATCAGTTTGTTGTGATATAACCCAGCTATCCTCTTATTGTTGGACTTAGCAATCAGTTTGTTGTGATATAACCCAGCCAGCCTCTTATTGTTGGACTTAGCAATCAGTTTGTCGTGATATAACCAAGCCAGCCTCTTATTGTTGGACTTACCAATCAGTTTGTTGTGATATAACAAAGTGATAACACATTCACAAATGCATTAATAATAATTAATAAACTGTTAGAGAAAATTTACAAAATTAACTAAGGTTAAGAATAAAAAATCCGATTTACTTTACTTTTATATAGTACCACTTGTTTCTGGAATATGGAAGCAATAGATTTAATTTAGTAAAGTTTACTTGGGGTTGTTTATCATAAACACTGTACATAGAGTATCTTCCTAAAAATTGGTATTTTGTATGTGGCATGTTGTCTCTTTTGTAAAATGGTTATAACATAATGAGACTAAATTCATTCGTGGTATTCCTGAATATTCAAACTTTCAAAAGAGAAAACAAAAATCAACAGAACTTTGGCGAACAAATTAAATAGTCTTTTTTTTCTTTTTACAACTTAATATCTCAGAAGTGTAAAAGATGGGGGCTGAAAATACAAACTAGAATAAAGAAAGCATTTGAATAGTGACTTTACTTGTCACAGTCAGCAATTTCTGCTACTGGGCAAAAGACAAAAACAAGGTAGGGTGTTGAATTCTTTACAGCTTAATGTTGAACCGTCACTAAACAAGAAACTTCGGACTGAAAGGCTTTGTCCTCTGAAACAAAGCCTTTCCAGACAATCACAAACTGGCAAACTGTCTGGGTTGACATCTACCTTAGAGGTGATAAACCCTAGGGTCATGCTTGAAATAGATAAAAGCCAAGAATACAGGGCCTAACAGGATCCTAAAACAAAGTATTACATAAATAACTGAATTTTGAAAAATAATAAAATTAAAGTCAAATCGATATTATAAACAGGTACAGTTAACGGGATAAGAATACCATAATTATATATCGAAAATTATTAAGAGGAGGGACTAGAATAAAAAATAATTAAAATGCAAATATTTCCATTGAAAAGCTACGCTTTGTTAAATTTACAGAGTGTTTGTAAAGTTTTAATGTAATAAATTAATTAAAATAAGTGTAAATACAGAGCCGAGTGCGCCCAACTGTGGGCTACACATTTTGGGACATTGGGTGTGTTATAAAAGTAACGTTCAAATCCCACTATTCGATTAGAATAGCCCGTGAGTTGGCATTGGGTGGTGTTAACTAGCTGCCTTCCCTCTATTTTATCACCTAAAAATTAGGGACGGCAGGCACAGATAGCTCTCAAGTAGCTTTGCGAAAAATTCAGTAAACAAACAAAATCAGTCCATATTTGGTGAGTTGCCATCAGGAAGGCTAACTTGTTTATTGTTTCGAAATTAATGCGTCAGTTTTGCCTGGTGAGTTTATCTGGTAAAGTTTAGGCTCCAAACATACATCAAGGTTATTTCACACGTGCATAGTTTGAGCACTTTATATTGGAACTTGCAGTGCTTCAGCGAAAGTTTTGAAATATTGGCTAACTACAAATTTTATTTACAGTGGTATTTTAATTAGTTTTCTTTGCAGTGCTATTTTATTTAATAATATTTGTAGTATTATTTTAGTAAATTTTATGGACTGAACTTACCTCTGTAACATCCATTATTTTGATTGCTGCTAATTGTCCTGTCTTGGTGTGGCGACCCTATAAATAAAACAATAATAATAATTAACCACAACAACACAGTCTATAAAATCAATAATTGCGCATTAAAGTAGTCCATTATAATTTTATTCAGGGATTTAAGGATAATGTCTTTAATTTGTCTAAATCTGTAATTATTTGAGTATTTTATATTTTTGGCTGATAAATGGCTTTCAACTTAAAATATTGATGGTTATTTGTCATGTAATAAATTATCAGATTATTTTATCTATCACTAGCTGAGATATCAGTTCGACGCATGGGGAAGACATGGGTGCCCCCATGGGGTGAAGGTCCGAACGCCAACCCCACATATGTCACTCCCCAGGGGGCACTAAGCTTACATAACAGTTTGATGAAAATCGGTCCAGCGGTTCGCTAGTTATAAGTGAACACACATATACGCAGACATTTGTCAAATAATGATTTATATTAATACTGAAATCTAATAAAGTAATGTTTATATAAAGATGTTTACATTTATTGTGATTGTTTATATCAGAAATGATGATACACAGCATTGTTTTGTATAAACGCTTTCCATGATTTTGTTACTTAAAATTGCCAGGTTTGTTTCAAGAATGGCCAGCTTAGACAACGACTGAAGCTTGGTGCTATCTTCGACTTAGCAGAGAATGCGGATTTCCTAAGAAACGCGACCCGACCCTGTCCTTGGTCAGCAAAGAAGATTAAAAAAATTGTCACTTACTGCAAGAATTAGTTGTTTCAATGGATTAACTTGTATCCTATTTGTACCTGTAAAAGATTTACCTGATTTCAGTTCGAGGATGAATTCGGTTTTATACAGAAACTAAAGACCACGAGAACTTTTTACATCATTGAACTGTGTTTTGTTGCTTGTTCTTTTATTTCCATCAAGAGGCGTTGACTGACAAAACGTGTTTTCTATGTTATCCAGATAGCATAGCTAGACTTTTGTTGATTTGACTTTCATTAATTTTCTAAGTTCTCATGTATTAAGCAGACACGAAATTGTTCTGTTAGAAAATTGTTTGTTTGTTTGAAATTAAGCACAAAGCTACACAATGGGCTATCTGTGCTCTGCCCACCACGGGTATCGAAACCCGGTTTCTAGCGTTGTAACTCCGCAGATATACCGCTGTGCCACTGGGTGGGCCTGTTAGAAAATAAGCTTAAACTTTCAACATACACAGTTATGGTTCAGTGTAAATGCAGAATTGTGTCAAATGTTAGATACTGAGTAAAGAACCAAGTCATGTTAATGGTAGGTGGATTCATTAAGATAATAAAATGTTGTTTATGTATTGTCTAGTTTTTGTACATTCAGTGTTCATTTGGTGCAAACCGAATTCAGATTGCTCAAGTCTGAAGTTTATTGAAATATTTCCGCAGACTGGTGCACCACAAATACTGGTATAAGAAGGTTCAAAGTGTAATGTGAAACATACAATATATCTTACTAAATACCAAAACGTATTTGATCATCAGCTAAGAACTGGTGTTTCAAGCAATACCAGTCCAGCCGATAGGAAATGATACCCAAAGGAGATTTAATGTTTCTTTAAAATTGGAAGGAAGCATTTAATATAATATAAAACAAACTATAATATTCAACTAGTTTCTAACCAAATTAAATGAAAATAATATAAAAATAACTTCTACATGAGCATAGGCGAAGTGGAAGGGATATGGCGTACTCCCTAAACTATACCCATACTTTTATAAAACATATATTACAATTAATATATCAAAATAAAAACTGATCACACAGGGACTCCAAAAGTAACAGATATCGAGCACGTTACAATCTCGAAATATGATCTCGCTCATGCCAACAATCCCATTTTTAACTGCAACTATCTGGTTATAGGTGTATTTACTTGAATTACATGTATATATTTTAAACTAAGCAAACATGTTAAAACAATCTGGATACATTTGTGAAGAACAGATATGGTTCTGCACTGTTTTAAACTGGTTGTTTTTTGTATTGACGGATAACTCAATAATAATTTGATAATTCATTAAAACAATACAAACAATTAAGTTGTAAAAACTCGCTTATTTCCAAGTTCCTAACTACCGCTGAAATTTTAAATCTTCCAGGTATTAAAACATGCTATTTAAAATAAAATAAAAGCCTCACTTCGAAATCATTACATATCTTAAATTCTGAATTATCCCAAAAATTTTTTTTCTTTGGTAGGGAAGGGGTCCCTTCACGGGTGGATACTTTGTTTGAGAAATTAGATGACTTCCGCAGCTAACCAATAGCCTCTCTTCTTATAATAATAAGCAACTTCTTGCTTGGAACTACAAGATATGGTTGTAATACATAATTGACCATTTTTACTTCAGAAACTCCACTTTTCTTCTTCCTCGGATTGTACCACATAATAACATTAAGTTGGAATTCGAACTTGTCACCATTTATGTTGTCTCTCCATCTCGCACGGCCCGGCATGGCCAAATGGTTAGGGCGTTCGACTAGCAATCTGAGTGTCGCGGGTTCAATCCCCGTCCCACCAAACATGCCCACCCTTACGCCCGTGGGGGCGTTATAATGTGAGGGTCAATCCCACTATTCGTTGGTAAAAGAGTAGCCCAAGAGTTGGCGGTGGGTGGTGATGACTAGCTACTTTCCCTCTAGTCTTTCACTCCTAAATTAAGGACGGCTAGCGTAGATAGCCCTCGTGCACCTTTGCGCGAAATTACAAACAAACAATCTATCTCGTAAATTGGTGAATTCAGCTTTCCAGAGGAAAACTCGTGGGTAATAACAACAGTAGCCATTATACTTGTCATTCGGTGTTCGATCAAAGTTGAAGTATATATTTTACCGTAGCTTCATGAATTTAGGTTCTCTGGTAGGTCTTGGTCATACTTCTTTGGTATTACATCTGCAGCTGGTTCAGTTGTTCTCATAACAAGAATAGACGGTTGTTAACTTTCACTACTCCTTAGGTTTTACACATTTTAGAAATATAAAAGAATATATTCTTCCTCTGACAAGAATGAAGTTGCTCTATGTCTCGATACGAACTCATTTTGAGACACTGTTTCAGCTGCTTTGGTTTGATATACCATATGCCTCGAATATAAAACAGTTCCTTAATATCACTTGTTTCATACTAGAACAAAGACATGAACAGCTACTCTCTCTATAAAAACAACAATGCTATACTGCTTAATATGCTGTTTGTTTGTTGTTGTTTTTTGGAGTGGTCTTGTTTTTCATAATACGTGTAACAGGCACTGCTTTTCCACAGGTCAGTGGCATCCTACAAAATACAATATTTCGCATATTCGCTTCAAAATAGTCTTAAAAACAAAGATACCCAGTTGTTGAAAAGATGTGGATATGACAGTTTTTTGTACTGCTTGGGACAATCTAGATTTGAACAATTGATTTTTTATTACTTCTTGGGTCTTCAAGTTTTCTTTACAGAATGATGAAATATAGATCAAAGTGAATTTCAATAAAACCAAATAAAAGCACGTGTAGATCAAGTTTCTAGCATAATATTGCACGATATTCCTTCAGCAGCCCAATGACCTTTGGACCAGTGTTTGAAAACAGTTAACTTCTCAGTTACGCAGCAGTTAATTCTTGCCAGCTGAGGTTCGCCTTTCAAGTTTTTCAGCTACTTTATGTTTCCTATTTCAAATTACTGGCACCATTATTATTTTTATGCTCCTGTCCCTGTATTTTAGTAGGACTTCCAACGTATAGGGGCACTATTTCCTTAGTTACAGTCAGATATTGACTGGTTGATAACATCCACTTCATCTGGATGTGACTACAATAATATTATTTACAGTTTCTAGCTATGTATTCTAGTCTCTACTCTTAACAACCTTTTCTTGTTTAGGTGTTTTCCCCCTAAAAAACTGTAACGTGTATCTATACGGATTCAATAATTTTACATTATTAAATGCTCTTTTAAGTACTTAATGGCCCAGTACGACCCTGGAATTTAGAAAGGGTTAATTGTAAATGAGCTAAAATAGATAATTTTCTCACCCTCCCAACCCCCATAAATGTAGACAGCGTAACGTAATTCCTAAAGAACTTAGGATCAAATTAGCTACCAACATATCATGATGCTAAAGACAAACTCGGAAATTTAATGAAGCCACACTCCAAAACTGGATCAAATATCCTACAGGTAAACACAACAAACAGTTAACGGTCTGTATCAGAAGATATAAACAATACAACAGACAACAAAGGCTATCAAGATACACAGATATTCAAGCTTCATACAAAACACATATACACACATACTCAAGCACTAAGGACATTCGCATAAAGAAACTAACTTCACTCATCGATTCTCGAAACAGAATCATCCTAACAATACAGACACATCTAAACGCATAGTAATACACTTAAATACGACCACTAAAAACAGAAGCATCCTAACAATACAGACACATCTAAACGCATAGTAATACACTTAAATAGGACCACTAAAAAACAGAAGCATCCTAACAATACAGACACATCTAAACGCATAGTAATACATTTAAATAGGACCACTAAAAACAGAAGCATCCTAACAATACAGACACATCTAAACGCATAGTAATACATTTAAATAGGACCACTAAAAAACAGAAGCATCCTAACAATACAGACACATCTAAACGCATAGTAATACATTTAAATACGACCACAAAAAAAAACAGAAGCATCCTAACAATACAGATACACCTAAACGCATAGTAATACATTTAAATACGACCACAAAAAAACAGAAGCATCATAACAATACAGGTACACCTAAACGCAACAGAAATAACTGCACTGATAAAGGACTAAACTTCGCTCTAACACACACAAAAATAGCAACCCTAGATACAGCTATACAACCACAGAAGACACAACGTACAGTTTAGTTTGGTTTGAATTTCGCGCAAAGCTACACGAGGGCTATCTGTGCTAGCCGTCCCTAATTTAGCAGTGAAAGGATAGAAGGAAGGCAACTTGCTTTCACCACCTACTGCCAACTCTTGGGCTACTCTTTTACCAACGAAACGTGGGATTGACCGTAACATTATAAAGCTACCATGGCTGAAAGTGCGAGCATGCTGGTTGAGATGAAGATTCGAACCCGCGATCCACAGATTGCGAGTCAAGCGCCCTAACCACCTGGACATGCCAGGCCCTACACACAATGTACAGCCTACCTACCATAAGAAGAAATAGAATAATTCAGAATCAACACAAAGTAAGCAGTAAGAAAGTCAGAAAATCTACAACCTAATACAATGTCACTCTAACAAAAAAAAAACAACAACTGCCACCACGAACTTAAATAAAAAACAAAAAAAACAATAGTAATTCTAAAAGTAAACAGAGTGGAATACATCATTAAGCTCCAAACTCTAGTTGAAAATGGTCACTAAAAGAAGATTAAGTATAATCCAACTGCTGACAAAGATTAACCAGTTCTCCAAGAACAGTGAAAAGAACTTAGTACAGAAACAGTCAAACAACTAAAAGGACGCCACAGTACCACTCCATATATCTATGGTTCACCTAAAATTCGCAAGTAATTCTCCATCTCCTAGGTTAACTGCTGAGACTCGTCATGTTACCCCTTAGCTAGACATATATAAATCACCATTAATCGGTAAACATCCTCACATGTTAATAAGTTCTTACTCAGTTCACTTTGATATCCAATCGCCACGGCTTTACTGTAGAGACTTAATATCTGAAAAGGTTTCTCTTTTTCTCACCACTTTACATTTAAATATAGCTTATTACCATCTTACTAATGAAGCATTCCAAATAAACTGTGTGGTAAACATTATGTGAGAGGGTTCCTAAGGTGTTGTTGGGACTTGGCCTTTTAGAAGAACAGCAAAGTAAGATCGTTGTTCTTTCTTCGATCCACTTACTTGTTAAACGAATGATACGGTTTCCACTGTACTTTAACATCATAGTATGTTGGATTTTGTCTGAAAATTAGTCTACTAAACCCTGTTGCTTTATAGAATACAGTAATATAGAAAACTGATGAACATATTGGATAATCAGGTAATCAATATACCTTTGTATTGTGTGAATCTTGTGATAAGTGGCAAATTTGAACAGCTTTAAGCCTGACATCCTTGGCATAAACAGAACGCTCTGTAATATATAATTTGTCCATCTCTCTCATCATAGTTTCCTCAACATTCTGTGCATCACTTTGATAACTAACATCCACGATGTCTTCTACTTTTCAGCATACTTCTGTTAATTTGTTTTTTAATCCTAAACAGACCTTCTTTAAACTGGTGGTCGCTCTCAATGTTCCTCTACATTTCAGCATTTTACCAACACCTCTATAAGTTTATGGTCACACTGGTTTAGTTTTATAATGAAGTTTTCATGTCATATATTTATGTTTTATTCTTTAAATTTTATTACAATCACTAAACTGTTATATACTGGACTTCAAATGGAGTTCTTCAAGCAGTGGTAGTTAACTTGCAGAGCAAAAATATATTTTAATATTTGTTTGTTTCGGATATTCCCACAAACTTACACCAGATATATTTGCACCTGCTGTCCCTGTTTTGGTAGAGGGAAGGAGACTATCTAGTCAACACCACCCACCGCCAACTCTTGGTCTATTCAAGTCGAACAGTAGAATTTATCAATTACTCTTGTAACGGCCCCAAAGTGAAAAGCACAATATTTGGTAACGGGACGCGAACCATTGACTCCTAAATTCACAGTCCGGCACGCTAAACATAGGCCACGCCCAACCTTCGGAGTTAAATTCTTACGACTCACTTATGTTCTACACTTTAAAAACTAACGAAGAGTTATATAACTAATTAAATTTGTCTCCGAGATCACATTTCAAAAATTCAAACATTTAGTCTCTAATTCCCTACGTAACCTACTTGTTAAATTCACATTACAACAGTAACCTATACTATTTGAACGAAGGAACAGCACTTTGTCATTACTTCCTTTTAGTTGTATTTTCCACAACGAACCTCTCCATTCTGGCGTATACAACTTATACAGTTTTGACATTTACTTTTTTGTAACATTCTCAATTACGTTTAATGTCATTCTTTCGTTTGGCAGTTATCCTATTAACTAAAAAATAAGTCGTAAAACAACACAATATATTTCAAAACCTGAATTAATAAATATTCTGTAAAATACAGATATGTCCGAAAAACACGTTGGTTCAAGAATCCTTGATACAAGATGATAAAAACCCTATAACCCGAGTGCTTTTGAAAGGTGGAACTTTCTTCTTCAGGAGCAAACTGCACAGTATTTCATTAAATTTACTATTACTAAAATGGGTCACAGACAGGTGATGCACTTAATAGCACTGCATGCCAAACTCATCTGGGCGTGGTTCGTAAAACTGAAATACATATTCCTCTAACAGAAATTCACCAATATTACTAAAAGACATTCAACAACGTTGGCTCTCGTTATTGATATTTATACAGCTGTTTCGAAGCGCTTCTTGGAACTGCGTGATTCACCAGGAACGTGCTAAACGAT
Source organism: Limulus polyphemus (assembly GCF_000517525.1). Lineage (NCBI taxonomy): Eukaryota > Metazoa > Arthropoda > Merostomata > Xiphosura > Limulidae > Limulus > Limulus polyphemus. The sequence continues at coordinate 8,135 of NW_013668626.1, read as the reverse complement.
GGTCGCGTACATTTGGCAGTTATTCGAAGGTCTTAAATAAAATTTCAAAAAATTACTGAAACATTTTTAGTTTTCAGAAAAATGATGCTTTAAGCACGGAATTTTTGTTAATCATAAATTCAAAGATCCTACATGTGACTTTCTTACACGCTTTTGTTCTGAAAACTAAATACGAGCTTTCCAATTTACTGGATCGATCTGAAACTGACTCGACTGCCAGGTACTGAAGAATCCCATACATCTCTTTATTGTTTGCAACATAAACACATAGCAGAAGCAGAGCCAGTTTAACGAACCTGTCGGTCGACTTGACATACACAATCTACAATATGATCATGAACCTACAACGACAGCGTCACGGGAACATAATTCATCTTCTCGTATTATGCAGAGAGTAACAGAAAACAAACAATATATAGTGTATATAATAATAATAACTTCCGATCAGACTAAGTTATAGACTTAGAGCGAAACTAAAATAACATCTTGACCATCAGTGTAGCTAATTAAACATACTTTTCTTCCGTTTCTACTTATAAAGATTAGAATGCATTATTTCATCGGATGATCATCCTGTTATTAATCTAACAAGATAACATCACTGCAATCAAGAACCAACCATTTATATATATACATGTCCTATATATATAACTGATTAATTACTTTGACGAATATAGAATCCTGCATGAATAACAAAATACATTATCAGTGTCATTTTGCTTCAATGCACACACACTATACCCTTTATTATCTATCATGTTGATATAATTTTGCAGGGTTTATGGTCGCATGATTTTTTATTTGAGATATTTTACTTTGAGCACCAACATCATCATTAAAACTTGTCAGTTTCCAGCAACTGACCTGACGTCTTTATGTCAGGTAACTATCTGTGTTGTATAGGTTTCTACACTATAATTATTCACCGTTTTCTAACCATAATTCATTCACTCATACATGCATCAATGCTCTATGCTTTTGTGCAACTAAATAATGAAGTTCGGTAACCAGCTTTAATGTAAACTAATATTACGGTACGATATATTCACATCACATTCCGGAAAATGTCTGGAATAACACATCACGACACACATGTTACCTTGCGTTTAAATCTATATTAAATACATAAATAAAAACAATAGCTAAAGTTTACGCATGTATGCGTGAAGACATATTAGCAGCGTAGAAACAGAATACTATGGTGAATGAAAATTTTTGTGTAGTGTTCTAAGTTATTAACATTATATATTAAATTCACAAATTTCGAGTTCAGTCAACTAATCTACAGATACAATTGCATTAAATATCTTTAATGTAGTTTGACTCTCCATCCCCACCATACTTTATCGTAGTTCGACTCTCCATCCCCACCATACTTTAATGTAGTATGACTCTCCATCCCCACCATACTTTATCGTAGCTTGACTCTCCATCCCAGCCATACTTTATCGTAGCTTGACACTCCATCCCAGCCATACATTATCGTAGCTTGACACTCCATCCCAGCCATACTTTATCGTAGCTTGACTCTCCATCCCAGCCATACTTTATCGTAGCTTGACTCTCCATCCCAGCCATACTTTATCGTAGCTTGACTCTCCATCCCAGCCATACTTTATCGTAGCTTGACCATCCATCCCAGCCATACTTTATCGTAGCTTGACACTCCATCCCAGCCAGACTTTATCGTAGCTTGACTCTCCATCCCAGCCATACTTTATCGTAGCTTGACTCTCCATCCCCACCATACTTTATCTTAGCTTGACTCTCCATCCCCATCATACTTTATCGTAGCTTGACACTCCATCCCAGCCATACTTTATCGTAGCTTGACACTCCATCCCAACCATACTTTATCGTAGCTTGACTCTCCATCCCCACCATACTTGCAGGATACAAATACTGATTGATGTTATTCATTCTAGTGAAACTCTATTTGTTACTTAGAATTTTATCGCAAAGCTACACGGCGGGTTATCTGGACTGAGAAGCTACAAGGACAGCAGTTAAAATAATTATCAACCTTTTTTCAACTGAGGACCAGCTAGTTCCGATCACAAAGTTTCACGAACCGTTTCGTACAATGCTAACTTTTCAAGGAACTTTTAAGTTTCATTGTAAAACAATATACTTCAACAGTTATATTTTAAAACATGAATTTTCTTTTCGTCCTTCTTTCGGACCAGCTGAAATCTCTTTGTGGACCGGCGGTGGAAAACCATTGAGCCAGTCAACACCGGGACAAGAATCGTGTATCTCCAAATTCATATTCCGGGTAGCTGACTACTAGACCAAGCCCGACTCACCGGTGAAGATATATATATATATATACTTTAAAATATATTTTATTCCTCTGGTTAAATAAAATCGTTGCTGGATAGCAGCTGCATACACACGATATATTCGTGTAGAAGGTTTTAAAGAACGTTTATTAATCTGTAGTACTTGTCACATTCATTTATTAATCTGTACTACTTGTCACATCCACTTATTAATCTGTACTACTTGTCACATCCCGTTATTAATCTGTACTACTTGTCACATCCACTTATTAATCTGTACTACTTGTCACATCCACTTATTAATCTGTACTACTTGTCACATCCACTTATTAATCTGTACTACTTGTCACATCCCGTTATTAATCTGTAATACTTGTCACATCCCGTTATTAATCTGTAATACTTTTCCCATCCCGTTATTAATCTGTAATACTTGTCACATCCCTATATTAATATCTTTATCAGTAGAGCTTCATTGTTTTGAACCAAGAATGTTGCAACCCAAGGAATTTTTTTTTACTACTTCTCTCTGAAGATTTGACGTATGCTGGGCGAGTTCGGCCCGGTGGTCATTGTGCCGTATGTGGACCCGAGGTTTGATGGAAAAAATAGCGCTTCGTACTTTGGAACCATGTGTTCATTATAACAATGACGGTCAAGTCACACTATTCGATTAGACTAGTCCACGAGCTGGCGGTGGGTGATACTGACTAGCTGTCTCGGGCTTTGCAATCAAATACGTCTATCGCAGATACCCTTTTAGTAGCTTTAAGCTAAGTTCAGCAAACAACATATTCTACGACTTACAATGTATAGTTTTATACAATATCTAAACAAATATTCGTGAATTCCACCTCCTGAGTTTATACATGCATTTTTGGTTAACTACTCGAAGTCATTTTTCAAAAATAAACACTGTAGAATTGTTCCATGATATTGCCCAATAAAAAAATTCTATGTTGCATTTTTGTGATTTTACGCCCTATAAAGTCGTATGTTTGTTTAAGCGCAAAGCTGCATAATGGACTATCTGAGCTGTGCCTACCACAGGAATTGAATGTCGAATTTGAGCGTTATAAGGCCTCAAGTTGACTGTTGAATAACCAGGGGGGGAAGAGGCTAATAGTATGTTAAATGTGTGATAATCTGGATATTTCCAACTAATCGTTTGACTGATAGCCAATCATTTTTTTAAAATACAAGCATTATCTGCATATAAATTGTCAAGTATAAAATTCTGAGAATAAATAAAGTTTAGTCTGATGCAGAAATCTTTGAAAATAAAACCGCGTATTATAATTTGTTGTTGTGCCAAACATTTTCGGACACTCTCAGAACACTTACTTTTTTGTTTTGAATTTCGCGCAAAACTACATGAGGGCTACCTATTTAATACGTGTGAGACTGTTCAGTGGTATCGATAACTTGGGAGTGTAACAACTAAAAAAGTTTTATGTCAGAGTATGATAAACGTTCACATGTTACAGAGGTCTCTGAGAATGTGCTGAAATCGTCTTTGTAATAGATTCGTGATGATTTTACTGAATTCAATGCAACCATGTCTACCATCTGTACTGTGCATGTAGTGTTCTCTTCATTAACGATGGTACAGTTGGAACTTCTTTGAAAACACTAGAGTTAGTAAACCTTACGTCAATCCAATATTTTCTGCCTCTTTTTTTATGTTGTTTAATTTGCACCAATCTTGACGACTTGTTGGGAATTTTATGGAGTGATGATGGTCTTTCATTCAGTTTCTAAACAGATATCCAAACAATATTGGGAGGGCAGGCAGGTAAACCATTAGACTGCACTTCTGTTTTGCCAATCATGAAGATCTGTGGACAGTATGGGACGGGTTAGAGTGTGGGATGCAGTCATTTGTGTAGTATCTACACGTCTAAATACACGTGGGCATAAATGAACATCTTAAATTAACACTTCCAAGAGTCATGGTGTAGTTTTGTTTTTCATCTACAGATCTAAAGAACAATATATTGTTTTCTATGTTTATAATAATAATACATAAAATTACAAAGTTACAGTATATAAATATAGGGATGTACATAAAACATACATTGAGACATGAATACAAAGTAGGATAGGATGGTACTATGTGCCTGCTACCCTCTAATTTCAAATTAATGTTTTTTTTTAATTAGGTTTTTCAGAGTTTTCAATTTGGACAAAGAGATTTGCTCAAATAACACTAACTTTCACTGTTTTGAAAGTACTCAAGATGTGGATTCGCTAATTGGCAACTATCCAGCTTTCTTGCAGGGAAGATATCACGTGACATCCAGATAGAGAAAGCTATTTTTCCTGTCGGAGAATTGAATAAGGTTTTATAGCAATCGCACTCCCGATCTCAACTTTTATTGGACACGGATGTAGAATATAAGATACATTTTGTGTGCAAACTTGGCTTTATCAATTTTGCTTTTGTATATAAGGGTATGTTTGCTCCTACATTTGAAGAATTTTAGAAAAATGAAGAGTTTTTAAGAGATACTGTAGCAGTTTTCAGTGGTATAACATAGTAAGACACAGTGTTGATCTTTTGTTATTTTGAATTGGCTAATGTTTTCTATTTCATATCTTAACTTTACTTTTAACTTAGCATATTGAATTATGTCCTTAAACTTAAGAGAGAGAGGCTTAAAGATCTGTATTTTGCAGTATTTCGTTTAGTTTTTAATGTGTAGTTTACCTAACATTTCAACTGTAGTTTAAAATTAATCTTTGATTTTTTTAATGCAACCTTTGATTTATTTTAATATTCACCAGGGGTTAGCTTTCACTATAGGTTTAGGGTTTAATTTAACTTACGGGGGGGGGGGACACACACTAAACTGATGAGAGCTTTTGAACAAAGATTTCACATTACTCTTATCACTTCAACACACACACCACTGAACACTTGCCCATGTTTTGTTGTTATTATATTATTGTTCTTGTGTAAATAAATATTTGTGTACTTATATTGCTATCGGTGTCGAGTCTCTGTATGCCAGAGAGATCAATACACTTCGTAGTCCAATATTCACCGAACCCCCAGTTAGCGTGCCTAACTGACTGTTGTGTGGGAAAACCCATTTGTATGGGAAATACACAACGGTAATATCCACTAATTAAGTTAGAAAACCAAATATCTACTGAAAATATATATATAAAAACAGATTCATCAAATATTCTATTTTATTAAATAGATCAGTAATAAAAAAATATAACAAATGAGGGTAAACATCTAAACGAAAGTGTTTAGTTTTTACAATTAATTTTATATTGATCTTTATTTCAAATTATAATTTAAGTATAATATTTGGTTTTAAACATTATATATTTCAAAAATATTAATGCGTTTCCACCGAATATTACTTAGAGTTCAATTTGAATATGAATATGGCCCAATAAGGCCTAGCACGAGTGTTGTACACGGTTAGTTCTGTGAAAAATAACCATTTCACGCTCTGTGATTTATCGAATTTTTTATTCCGCTTCAGGCCTTTTTTAAATCGTTCAAATATAGTTCACGTTGAAACGAGGTCTTAAAATATCTCGAATATATACAATTCCCGAACCTGTCAGCGCACCTTTCGTTGCTTAAATCTGTAATTATCATATGACTAAACACCACTAGTGTCTAACCCACTAGAAATTAAATTTTTATCATCCACAGATCTCAGATAATAACTTTTTTTCAGATTTTTCTGGAGCCGTATCTCACTTCTTGATGCGTTTCTGTTAGTCATAAGTCGCAAGACTACATATCGTCACGTCTTACATACTTTTTCATCCTGAGATCTTAGATGTCACATTTCTTGAAATATCTGGAGTCGTACCAAACTTCTTAATTTAAGCATAATTATTATTCAAAAATAATTACACTATTTCTCATAAACAAGACGCGTGTTGTATTGACAACACACATACACACGCATGGATATAAATTATCATCGCTTAGTTTTATTATATTTACACTCAGTAATATACTTTTCAAGTAGTTAAGGGTCCAAACTACTTTCTCTTTATTTTACTATACAGAAAGTTTATACAAAGTATTCTTAAAGATACTGCTAAGAAAGATGGCTATGGCCCAAACTGTCTTTTGGGTAAACACTAGTGTTGTCCAGCGCCTGATAAGTAGACTGATGATGACAGTGGATTTCAACTTTGATGGATTAAGAAACATGAGTTAAGGTTGTTCATCATAACAACTGCTGCTACAGAAGATGTATAGACGTCAAACAATTATGGATTTACATTAACTATACATTAATTCTGAACGGTTATCGCTACCTCTAGTCTCCGTATAGGTATATGTTATGCACGGTTTAGGAGATTTTTAATTACTCTAACACAAAGCAAGTAGAAAATACAATTTTACTGGGCTCAGTATTTTTCGATACATATTTAGATAAAAGACGTCTTGTCCCTACAAATAATGTATTATATTCCACAAAAAGCCTTATAATTTTAAGCTTTTCTTCTCACAAATATGCAATTTTTAATGCAACCTAAGATTCAGTTCCTTGTCTTCGTTTCTGTTTATCGTTACCAATCTACTTCTTCAAGTGCATTTTCACTGTGTAAGGTTTGTAGATTTAGTACAAAAAAAAGAACAAACTTTTAACCAGATTTCTAGAGATGAAATTAAGAATGATACAAAAATCCAACTTTCATCTAAAAAAAATATTTGATAGAACTGTCCATAAAACATCGCAACTATTTAGATGGAACATATTACTTTACCTAAAACAACACTCCGTTAAAGAAGTTAAAAAATATTATTCTTTAAAAATTAGCTTTCAGATTACACACCAGATATTCTTAAAACACACAGCGCATATCCAGCTGAATGCAAAATTAAAACATTTTGAAGACACGTAATGATGATCTCAAAACAACTTTATTTCATTAATAATTTTTTCATCTATTTTAAAGGACCATACGCGAGTCTAATAAAAAATATGAAAAAAAGTTACATGTAATTTTAATAATCAATTTTAGCGGCCTACTGTGCTAGGCAAAAACTAATAAAAAAATTTAGATGTGTAATAAAAACGTTTATTAATACAATTTCCAACATACGTCAATGTGAGCTTGTAATCTTAGCTCCAAAAACACTATTTTCCGACAGTAAAAAGGCACTCAAGTGATTACTAGTCCTGTAACAAAACATCTTAATGGAACTATCAGAAACATTATTATCAGGGCTGGAAAGCATTACTTATAAAATATTAAAATGGTTAGGAAATAAAAATAGTTCCAGCTTCAGAAAATATACTTATTTGTCTATTTTCAATTTATGCTTATAAAATAATCTTAACACTGACATTACACATAATTGTTATATTACTAAATAATGTAAGTGATAGCAGCGCATTGTTGTATTTTCTCACTCGTGAAATTCATCTAGTCGTTTAGAGCCTGTTAACCGGAGGTTTGAAGGATATCAAATTAAGTAGGTGTGTCTCCGTTTATCTCCCCCAATTCGCCAGGAAGAAATAGTTGAATCATGGAAGATGCATAAGAACAATCTTCATTACCAAATAAAAACACAAGCACAAATAAATCAACGGCAAATGTGTCTGTCATGGCTGTGTTGGACTGGCGAGAGAGAGAGAGAGAAAAGAAGTGAAACCTTAGTGAGTTCTGTTACATCAGTTCAGTGTGTGGCCATCGCCTTTAACGTAAACTACAACTAAGTGAAATTAGAAAATTAAAATAAACCCAAAGTTAAAACAATATTTGTTTGTTTTGAATTTTGCATAAAACTACATGAGGGCTATCTGAACTAGCCGTCCCTAAATTAGCACTGAAAGACTAAAGGGAAGACAGCTAGTCATCACC
>NW_013668625.1:147484-149779 GCF_000517525.1 Limulus polyphemus | reverse complement strand
TCCATGGGAAGGCCCATATGACATAGTGGATCGTCTCTAAGACGCGACTATCCGAGTAAAATGTGGTCGGCGAGGTAAGCCAAAAGTGGTGCATGCCAACAGGCTTTGGCGTTATCATGGTCCAGGATGTTTCAGTTGGGATGAAGGGGACAAAGGAACAAATGACACTGCTGAAGACGTGCCACCTGAAAAAGCCACCATCAAGAAGAAACTCTACTCAGTTTTGAGAAGGGAAACGATGATGCTCTTGATGAAGTTAATACCACTGATGTGATTGTTACCGATTATAGGACATTTACTGACGAAGCAGATGAACCCCACATGAAGCAGAAGCCAACGAGACGGAGACCAGTACAGAAGAAGATACGTCCCATAAAATTACGAGACTTTGTTGAATTCTAATTTTGTGATTGTATTTCTGTACATTTAATTAAGTTATTGTTAATTGTTATTGGTTTATTGTATGTGGTTATTGTTCTGGACGAACAATACTAAGGAGGGGCAGTGTTGCGTCATCGAGGTCACGTGACTGGTGTGGCACCACCTATTTTCTAGAACTATCCTGTACCTTGGCGAATTTACTAGATATAGTGTAGTCTGGTATATAAAAGTGGGTGACAACGTGACGGAATAATAATGTGTGTGTAGGTAATGAGTAATTGAACTGCAGTCAGAGAGAGACGTATTGTTGAAGTTAACGTTCGTTGATATAGCGTTTGTTTTAGCGCGATTGTTGAAAACAAGTGTATCGTAAAGTTATATTCGGAAAGAATAAACCAGTTTTATTAAGTAAGGACTTGTGTCGCTAAAGTTTCGTCGGAACGAATTTACGGGAAGTTAATTAACGAACGGAGACGTAACAATACTATTCATTGCTAAACGAGTAGTCGAAGAGTGACGGAAGGTGGTGTTGAATACCTGTATTAACTCTAACTTATAACTTCAAAATTAGAGACAGCTAATAAAGATAACCCTCGATATAATAAACAAATAAACTTCCATGTTATGGTGCAAAAGCAGGATTATAGTTAATCATACTTATCATGAGATATTAGTATTAGGCCTATTATATTTTAATACTGCATTCTTTATCTATTATCTTAGGAAACTTCAACAATGAGAAAAGTGTATAATAATAGTATTTCAACCACACTATGTTCGCCATATCCATTGCCAATGACGCATTTCGCTGAATCCAGAACTCATCAGCCACCTGGGATAAAACAAACATATTAGTGGTCGGAACACTATTTTTAAAAGCCATTTATTAAACTCTTCCAATTCCTGAAAATCAGTGATGGACTAGATAAAGAAATTACTGGTAAAAATGTAATAGGCTTAATACTGATCTGGATCAAATATGAGTAGTGTGGGCTTCCTAGTCGTTTGTAAGACAGCAGTCAAAAAGAGAGCAGCAAAACATGTGACGTCATAGGTAGATAGTTCCACAGTACCACCAGTTGCAGATAATTTAAAAATTGGGCACTAGGGGCTTTTAGTTCCCCATTATGCTGTCGTGACCCAGATATTGGAATCAAAAGATGTCGACTAGTCCCAGTCTGTAAAAAGGCCATATTAAACTTTGTTTGATCTTGATTGCAAACATTTCTCATGCGATATTGCTTCTGCATTATCATTATAATAAAACTATCTACTTTATAATTTTCATTTCATTATTCACTTACTCAATAATAAACAAAGTGTTTAAGCACAAAATTAACATTTTATATACTACAGTTAAACTAAATGTATACTGTAATTCTTGATTTTCACATATGATTATCCATATACTAGTTTTAACTTACAAGTTACAGTCGTAAAAGGACTGTTTTTTTCGTATTAATATAAAACATTCAACCTCTAGATATACACTATTTAACAAATACATAGTCCTGAAAAAACACTAACTAAAAACAATACGATATTTCCACACGAAAATAATGTTTTATAGGCAATATTACTGTTTGAACTTGTATTTTTTCAATGTGCCAATATCTGTATTCCCCTATTTTCGTTCTTTAGTTCTGCTGTGACAGCGGAAGTCACGTGACGCTTCTACAAGGATCATGACTTTTCTTGGCTACTCTAGTCTTTTCCAGGCGCCCTCTATTTTAGTATATAAGCCCGGCAAATAAAGCAGAGATATAATTGCAGATAGACAGATAATTGAGTCAAGCGAGTGGTAGTGACCGTAAGTAAAGTGCGTGAATCGTTGTGAATTATAGCGTGTGTATAAGTTAAAGTACCTGTGTAAATTAAGTGTATCGCAAAGTTGTATTGAGAAAGAATAAACTA
>NW_013668625.1:138387-147327 GCF_000517525.1 Limulus polyphemus | reverse complement strand
TTATAAACCTTTGATTTTTCCATCTAGTTATTAACTCTATAGAAAATCATTTATTCTAATTAAATATTGCCCAAATGTAACAGTTATCTTAACATATAAATCATTAGTATGTAAAACTTAATATTTTATGGATAACAATATTTTAAATGTACGTCTTTCTATAAACCAATTTCACTCAGAAATGTAACGTTTTTGAAAACAAATACTATACTATCAAAACGACATTTTGACATGGTTAATGGGGTCGTTCATACTTATGATTTATTTCATTTACCACATGAATCTGTAACCAAAGGTTAATATTGTTACGTCTCTGTTTGTTTGTTAATTTCCCGTAAACATTGTTTCCGAGAAACTTCAGCGGTACGAGTCTTTTCTTGATTAAAACTAGTTTATTATTTTTGGATACAACTTTGTAATACACAGAATTTCCACGGTCACTTTAACTTAACTAGTTTTATAAACACGCTATAATTCAGAGCGATTCACACACTTTATTTACGGTGCCTATTGTTCGCTTGACTGAATTATCAATCTCTATATCTATCTATCTATGCAATTCCATCTTTCTTCGCTGGCTTTATTTGCCGGGCTTATATACTAAAAAAGAGGGCGCTTGGAACAAACTAGTGTTGCCAGGAAAATTCATGATCCTTACAGAAACTCGAGCGCGCATGCTTCCAGCATTGCCTGACTTCCGCTGTCGTAACAATATTTACCCCTACGCAACAAGCTTGCCCAACAGTGTATAAGTATTGATTTAGTGCATAAATCTCGTATTTCTATATCGCATTTAATGTACCAAATTTATCGAGTTAAAACATGCTTTACAACGAAAAAGATTTATGTTCTAGTTGACTATTTAGCTGACAAATAGATTTTCTATGTCACTGAGCTTTGACCCTAATACTCAGAAAAACGCATTTACTGACTCTTGCTTTACATAGTGCTTTAACTTTACATTTCAAAAGACAATTATGAGGCTAAGACTTCAGTATATATCAGATTCTCCTCCCACAACAATAAGATACTGAGATTGTGTAACTCAAAAATCAATTAAATGGTTATAAGATTTACGGAAATTAGTAACGCTCATTGTAGTAACAGAAATGTGACAGTGTCGTAGCATGCTATATTATCTTTCACTCTAAGCACCCTCATGTTTTTGAACCAAAAAAATCGTTATCTCAAGCTAATAATCAAAGTTTCGAAAGAAGATAATTTATTAGTTCGTTAAAGCATGGGTAATCAATGCAATTTCTCATAATTATAATACTAACATGCAAGATTGTTTGCTTCTGACTGAATTTAAATCGTGACTTTCGAACTCTAAACTTGTTACTTTTAATACTTATCCTATATTCTTCCAACATTATCATTCTTCTAATAAATTGGACGCCATGGGCTGACTCTCCGTGTTTCCAATCTATTACAAGTCATCCCTAGATTTCCTACATTCTTGTATAGAAGTTCGTGTTTTAATTTTTCAACGTAACTCAAACTGCTTTAAATAGATATCATCCTAGTTAAACATGCTAAATGCATGCAAGTTAAATTACAACTAAATAGGACTGGTATTATACACGATAAAACAATTGCTGAGGTAGCAAAGCGTCAAATTTTAGATTGGGTGATTATAATTTCAGATCACGTTTGAAATCATAGTTAACCGTTCGTAGTAAATTTCAAATATGGGAATAAATTAAAATATCCACATCAACCAAGTTACTAAAGATAAGAAACGTGCAGTTTTATAACTACCTATAGGTACATATAACACTGTGTGGCACGTAAATCAGCAATGATAATATTGAGAAATGTTAAATCAACCATTTTTTTCTAACCCAAAACTAAAACACAAGAACTGTACTAGTATACAGTTAGATTACCATCATATTAGTTACTTATGAGATTTACAATTTCGTCTTAAAGAACAACAAAATATATGTGTAGACCTCACTGTGTTTTGTAGGTTAAGGCTATTATTTTCATTTATTGTTGTTGCATTTATGAATTTCAAATGTATTATCATAAGATAATTTTAATGTTGTTATTTGTATGTTAGTTATAGAACGCGTGGATTTATGATAGGCCTAGGATGCCTAGAAAGTTCTAAGTTGACGTCAAGCTTTCCTCGTGCATTCGAAGCAGAGTTATATGTAAATCGGAGCGTTGAATCAGTAAGTGTGTTTTCGTGAAGTATTTGGATCTTTGTTAGCTAAAGCGCTTATTTCGTTCTAGTATTATCATAAAGGTTTGAACGTAATTTGTAACGTAGTCCTACTACACTTTAGGACAGTACAAGTGTTAAAGCTTGTCGAAACATTAAAGGAAGAAATAAACTCCTTTGTTCTCGTTACATGGACTGAATGTTGAATTATTTTCACCAGGAAAATTAAAATAACCCGCCAACGAAAGAATAACGTTATAATAATTTGTGTCTGATGGAGGTATTATTTTGGTGAAAATAAAATAGAACTTTAACAAATTTTTAACTATTGAAGATGACGATCACGAGGTCAAAAAGTGAAAGCAAAGCATTCTCGAGATGATGAAATTGTTAAGACAAGAACAAGAAGAAAGAGACGGAAAACTAAAAGAATGCCAAGAAGAAAGAGATAAGATTAGAAGAAAGGAACAGAAAATTAGAAGTTCTGAATTTATTTAAAATGGGAGTTAAAAGAAAGAGATCTACTATTTAAAGAAGAATTGAAATAGAAAATAGATTTGATTGAGGACAAGATCGATGAAACTATTGGAGAAACACCAAGAGATTACAACAATAAAACTGAAAGTATGGAAAGGCTATAGTGACAAAATTGAAGAAGTACAGCAAGGTTGTAATGACAAAATCGACGAAGTAGAAAGGAACATGAGAGACAGAATATAATATTTGGAAAATGGATTATTAAATTCAAAGATTAAGCCAGCCACACATCATCTTCTCAACTGCTACAACCGAAAATACTACCTATTACCAAATATGGAATAAGATTTGGTCTATACCTGTTACCACTACTGCTGTGCCAGCTGTTACTGAAGGACTTTCCTGGACCATTTCAGCCATGGCATTACCAAATATAGTTCCAGAATTCACCTTGTTAGGTCAATATCAGCCAAAAGAAAAACTATGGACTATGATGGGAAGATACTGTTACGACATCGAGGTCACGTGACTAGTATCACGTCGTTCTCGAACATTCACGTCCTTTCCTTAAATCTCGTGATCCTTCTAGATATAGTTTAGTCTTGTATATAAATAAGACCGGCCACGAAGCGACGGGGAGGATGAGTAATTGAATGTATGCTGACAGAGAGAATATTGTTGGGCACGTGAGACGTTCATTGAGAATTATAGCGTTTGTTATAGAGCGACTGTTGAAATTAAGTGTATCGTAATGTTGTATTCGGAAAGAATAAACTAGTTTTATTTAAGAAAGGACTTGTGTCGCTAAAGTTTCGTCGGAACGAATTTACGGAAAATTAACTAACGAACGGAGACGTAACAATACTATGGGAGTCTTTGTAGATTCAGTTTAAAATCATTTCCAGAGTGAACGGGTGGAGCAGTGAAAAACAAGCTATTCTTCTTGCTACCCATTTAAAAGGTGTGACGGATTTACTATTACATATTTATTTTAATATCGATGTTTGTTTAAATTCAATCTATGTTTAGAAATGTACATAACTTATATTGTTAAATCTATATTGCGAAATTCCCGCCTATTCTCTATTGTAGAAGATTCTCGGGTGTAAGAATCAGCAATATACATGTGTACGTAAACGCTAATATAGCGTTTGTATTGTTGCGTAACTGAAATTTCGATAAACTCTCCACACGCCTATAAATATAACCAATGCGCCATGCCTAAAAACAGTATCTATTATTGGTTTGCTACAGTTGGTGTGCTATAAACTGTGGAAGCTATAACTGTGATTGTTATAATGCTTATTAATCGGGACAGTTTAGATATTTGACCAGGAACAGCTATAAATTTCGAACATTACAAACTTTAACGTCAGTGGATTCACATCGGACATTAGTATTTTTATGGAAACATTATCCAACTTCATTGATGTAAAACAAAATCGGGGCATGATCACTGAAGACAACAGAGCTAGCTAGCTAGCTTCTTATTTGGTGAATTGTACCCACGTCATCTCGAAACTAGCTCAATCATCGTGAACCCTCGATAAGAAGTTCCAGACTAGAAAGAAGACTTTATATTGCTAGTAATTTTGTAAGACTTTTGTATACAAATCATTGTTTGTAATAACTGTTCTTGTAAATTGTATTACTCTTTTTATATTAAAACATATTTGTATATTAAAAAAGAAAACTGTGTGTATCAATCTTGTTGGCAATTGTCATAAATTGGATATATATTGGCATTTATTTAACTACTAAATCTAAATTACAATTTAACTCTGTTTTAGGTTATTTGAAATTGTAATACATAAAAAATGACCAGCTTTCAATAAACTCTAAGTAATCTTCCAACTGAGAATTGTAACAACTCTCAAACATTTGTAGTCACCTTATCAAACAGCTTCAGAGTGGAATATAGTAAGTCAGAAGAGACTTTAGAAAACTTGCAAAAGATTTGGTAAGTTTTGCCAAATTATCTTGCCTAAAATACCTTTGGGAAATGAAATGATGAATTTGATAGTGCGTGACCAATTTATATATACCATTAAAGATTTTATAATTAGGCTGAAGCAAAGCAGGTGTATGTTTTTAATAGAAGCTCTACAGTTTGTGATGGAACTAAAGACACCACCCCGAAGTTATGGGATCATCAGAATCAGAACCTTTACTATTGAAACATCAACTCTATTTAACAATAGTCTAGAAGAACTGAAGGAATTAAGCAAGTTGCAGGTAGACTTGGGGAATAAACCACAAACAAATAGGTGTTTTATTGCGATGAACAGTAGTTAAAAGCAGTATGGAATAATAACTCCTCCCAGAGGATAGTAGAAAGAGAGAACTGCCATAATTGTGAGAAACATAGCCAATACAGCTGAGACTGTAAGGAATCAACAGATATTATTAAGCCAAGCAGACAGTATCCTGAGGATAGATCTTACATCCAAATCAGGTCAAAGGAACAACAAAGTATGATTGGACAAATGAACAAGGCATGCACGATTCCACTCTTTTTACTTATTGGATGATAATTAGTGTGTAGTTAGTCGTAGTAGCTTTTGTTAAATTATTGTTATTATGATATTATTTATAGTGAATGATCAAACTATTATTATCATATGCTATATTTTCTGTATATTCGTACTATGATATTAACTAAATACATGATCTCACAGACCTTAGTAATCGTAAATTAAAATGATAGACTTAACCTACAAAACACGAGTTCTACAGTTATACTTTAAGATGAACTAGCTGGCGAAGTTCAGATAGGAATGCACAATCTATTCAGAAAAGAAGTTCATTATTTGAGGAAAACTGACCATGTGTCTACGGACCTATTAATGTAAAACCTAGCAGTATGCTGATTGACACTAGTTCTACAGCTACAATCGTTTGAACCACTTTTGTAATGAAAGGTGTGGTTTATCCCAAGAGATGAAGAAATAAGATGGATTGGTGAAAATAGGAAAAGGAAAACTGAAAGCTACCCTTACTGTGGAAAATTTCTCTAGACCACATGATATGTGAGTAATTGACATCAAGGAAGGAAACATATTAGGAACTGACTTCGTGTGGAGAAATGGAGGCAAAATTAGGCTATCTTCAAATGATTTCACTGTATATGTCCAGAAAATACCTGTGCACTACATTACAATTATTACACCAGAGGTTAAACCTCTAGTGACAACAAGAAGGGCAGTCATTGTACCTATAAGGACTAAAATACCCATACCAGGCCTTATTAGGAATAAATCTAAATGTACTGACTGGGTGTATTTACAACCAAACACTCCTGAGGGATTACTGGTTGGAAGAACTCTATTGGATATAAATAATAAAGATGTCATCATTAGGGCTATGAACACTACAAACCATAAAATTCTATCAAGTCTGGATGGGAAATTGTAAAATATGAAGCTGTATAGGTTGTACTTCCACATCAAAGAACATCAGAAGTAGTAACTTTTGAGGCGAGAAATAAGAAGTCCGATGTCAAATCCTCACATAATAACAGCTTAACATCTCACAAGATCTGTGGAAGTCTTACAGCTGCCAAAATCCATAGTTTACATGTCTTTATCATGGAATATCAAGATACCTTCTCAAGTAGGCCTCATGATTTAGGTCAAATATAGTATTTCATAAGATTGATACTGGAAATACAGTTCCAATATGTCAGTTACCAAGAGGACTTCAACTTGAGGCTTTCAAAGAACTAGAAGCCATGAAGGAGCGAGGAGTAATAGAATAGAGTAATAGTTCTTGGGCATGATCTACTGTACTTGTGAAGAAGGATGAATCCAAAAGGTTTCTACACGGACTAGTGGAAGGTGAATAAAGTCACAAAGAAGGATGCCTAACCACTGCTAGGAACAAAATGATTTCCCACATTAGATATGTAGAATAGATATTCGCAAATGTAAATCAAAGATGCAAGTAGAGAAAATAGAGCCTTTACTGCAGGAAATGTATTTTGTCAGTTTCTTGCATTACCTTTTGGGTTATCCAATGCATCTGCTGCATTTCAACAAATAATGAAGTTTTCTCTCTCTGAACTACCATGTACAGTATGTCTACTTGTCATCTACTTGGATGGCATAATAACACAAGGAAAAACCTGAAGACTTTTGATAATCCTTGTGACGGGCTAAGTTAACTTCTGGATTGATTGATGAAAGAAAGCCTTCAGCTGAATTCCAAAAGTATGAATTGTTCTGTCAACATGTGAGTTTCTCGGAACACAGTTAGCAGAGAAAGAAAGTCTTCGGGCCCATCTAAGATTGAATGTGTTCAGAACTGGTCAACACCAAAGAACCTTTTGTGAAAAGAGGATTTGTGTGGTTGTGCTTTTACTATTGTCATTCTATAGAATCATTCTCTGGCATAGCTCCTCTTATACAAATTACTTGGAAACTGAAAAGGTTTTATTTAACTGCTGATTCTGAAAAAGCATTCAACAAATTGAAGAAATAATTAACCAATACTCCTGTACTAGCATATCAGACTATTGAACACCCATCACATTAGATATGGATGCCAGTCATTTTGCAGTAGATGTACAACTAATGAAATAGAACAGAGATACAGATTAGCCAGAGAAAGGCTGTACTTACAAATACCTTATGATTTTCCAACAACATAGAAGAAGAATTTTACATATCTATTTTTTTTCTTTTTTCAGTATTACACATTAGTTAATAGTCTGTCATGATTTTCTTGGCAGTTATTCTGACTTGTCTTTGGATTTTACTCTATGTTTTATTCAACTCATTTTTCACTTTCAATTAACAGTCTGTCAATTTTCTTGACAACTATTCTGTCTTCAAGTAACCATTTGTCTATTGATTTGTTTTAATCCTGGTATCCAACAAATACAAACAATCAGATAATAGTTTGTCGTTAATTTTCATCAGAGTTATTCTAAATTCACATCTTAAATTGTCATCTAATTTTACTTTACGTTTGGTATTATACTCATTACTAGCCATGATCTAATAGTCTGTCATTTATATTATTGACAGTCATTTCATTCTCATGTTATCAATTGTATTGTTACGACAGCGGAAGTCGCGTGACGTTGGGACCATGCGCCTGGAGTTTCTCAAAGGATCATGAATTTGCCGGGCAACTCTAGTCTGATCGAGCTGCCCTCTTTTTTAATATATAAGCCTGGCGAGAAAAACCAGCGGGGTAGATATAGATATAGATAATTGAGTCAAGCGAACAGTAGGCACCGTAAGTAAAAATTGTGAATCACTGTGATCTATAGTGTGTGTTATAAAGGTTGTTAAGTAAAGCGACGAGAAAACGTATTGACTGTGGAAATTCTGTGTACTACAAAGTCTATATCGAGAAAAATAAACTAGTTTTAATCAATGAAGTTCTTTGGAAAGAATTTCTACAGGAAACAAGCAGATACGTAACAAATTGGTGTCAGAAGAAAAAAAATTGGAAACAAGAAGTAACAAATCAAACTATGACTTAGCAGATTTGATGACAGCAATACAAGAACAGCAAAAGAAACCAGAAGAACGAGAAAAGAAACAAAAATGAAACAAGACGAACCAGAAAAGAAACAAGAAGAGAGATTACAGCAGTTATTGGAGGAAAAAGAAAAGAGACAAGAAGAGAGACAACAGCAGTGGCGAGAAAACCTGCAACAGTGGCAGTTTGAACAGCAAAATAAACAAGAGAGATTACAGCAATTGTTGGAGGAAAAAGAAATGAAACAAGAAGAACGAGAAAAGAAACAAGAAGAGAGACAACAGCAGTGGCAAGAAAATTTGCAACAGTGGCAGCTCTAACAGCAAAATAAACAAGAGAAATTACAGCAGTTGTTGGAGGAAAACGAAAAGAAACAAGAAGAACAAGAAAATGAACAAAAAGAGAGACTACAACAGTGGCAAGAAAACCAGCACCAGTGGCAACTGGAACAAGAATGAAAACAAGAAGTACAAGTGGAAAAGATTAGTAAATTTCAAAGTGAATTAGATACATTAAAGGACGATTTACCATTATTTACACAGGGAGGATATATTAGCCATGGAACTAATCAGCCCCAGACAACAGGAAGCCCCTTCCAGACCCTGCAGCTAAACTCTATGGCAGACATCTTCAGTCCTGCCAGAAGTCACATTCAGACATGAGTGTCAGCAATAGGGGTGATCTAGTACGAAGACAGCCACAGGAATACGATGGGAAGGCACCATGGGAAGCATATAGAGCACAATTTGAGCTCCTGGCAGAAATGAATGGATGGACGGAGGAGCAGAAAGCAGTGTACTTGG
>NW_013668625.1:135613-138377 GCF_000517525.1 Limulus polyphemus | reverse complement strand
GAAATACTTGGACAGTTGTCAGCAGATGACAGGCACAACTATAGAGCACTGGTAGCTGCTTTAGAACTCGGATATGGAACCCAAAATCAGCCCGAAGTCTACAGGGCTAGGTTTAGGACGAGAGTCCATGCTAGAGGGGAGAGCCTGCAAAAGCTGGCACAGGATATGGAAGTATGGCACACAAGGCCTATCCAACTGCACCACCAGATGTTCTCAAGCTGTTGCTGAGGGATCACTTTTTATAGATGTCTTGGAAAGTCCACAACTAAAGATACAAGTGAAACAAGCACCCCCCCTAATAGGCCGGATGCAAAGGCCAGAGCTCTTGAATTCGAAATGTACGTTAAGTCCAGCATAGAGGTAGCAAGGTTGGTACAGTCATCAGGATTCAAGGCCAGAAAAGGACAGCTTTTAGAGAAGTTTGAGGGACTTTGCTGGCACTGTAACAAACCTGGGCACAAGAGAGCTCAATGCCGGCAACTTCAGCACAGGGAAGATGCCAAAGCAGGAAAAGCTGCTATCCAGAAACGTTGTTGGAACTGTGGAGAGCAAGGACATATGAGGAGCCAGTGTAAGAAGAATATCACCAATAAGTCAGCTTTGGGAACCAGTAGTGGTTGGTGTTGAGGGATGCCCACCAAACCCCGTCTGAAAGTCCCAACAGCTAAGTGTAAAATGGCAAGCACACATAGTGTCTACGTGACTGGAAAACTGGATGGCCAAGAGTGCAATTTTGTCATAGATTCTGCATCTCAGCAAACCCTTGTGAGTATCAAGGTGCTGGATCACAAAGGAGTACCAGAAGCCATACAGAAGCTCTGTGGTGTGACAGGACATTATGCAAGATTGTGGGGACCAGTGTAGGAACTATTGAGCTCATGGGTATGAAGGACAGACACAAAGTATACTTGGCTGACATTGAAGACCAATGCATACTAGGGTTTGACTACTTACTACTGAGGAAGTGTGTAGTTAATTTTGATAAAATGACGTTTGGGAACATCAAAGGCCAAATTCCAGTAAGTTTTGTTGCATCTGTTGATTTGTATATCACAGCACTACAGTACCCCAATACCCCCTACATCAGAGAAGATAATTTGTGGTAAAATTAAAGAAAAATCCCCAAGGATGCTCGATGCTTGTGGAAGCAGTGGAAGACCAATCTAGGCCAGCAGACGTGAAGGCTGGAAGGTCACTTGTGGCAGGTCATCAATTAGTACCCATAACAGTGGCTAATTTCTCTAAATGTGAGCAGACACTTAAGGAAGGCGCATTGTTGGGTGTGTGCAGGAGGTACAGCTAGTCGATGTTAAGGCAAGACATACCACCATAAAGAAAGGACATCCTCTCCCAAAACATTTAATTGACCTCAATAAGAAGAGAATAGTCCATTCGTCATCAACACAGGCTCTTCCTGTTAGAGAACTTTGGCGAATTATGCAGACGTCTTTTCCAAAGGAGATCATGACCTTGGCTGCACGGATCTTGTGGAGCACAGAATAAACACAGGCAGTCACTGTCCAATAAAGATCCCTCCAAGGAGAATAGCTCCAGTAAAGCGACAAGAGATAGAAAAGGTCGTGGATGGTCTAATTAAGAAAGGGATATTCGAGAAATCAGATAGTCCCTGGTCAGCTCCCATTGTGTTAGTCCAGAAGAAGGATGGTACCCAATGTTGCTGTGTGGACTTCAGGGCTCTTAACAGTATAACCGAAAAGGACACATACCCACTGAGAAGAATTGACGATACTCTTGATGCCCTAAGTGGAGTCAGGTGGTTTTTAACTCAGGACTTAAAGTCGGGTTTCCATCAAGTGAAAATGGCTGAAGCAGATGAACCTAAGACTTCATTTAGTTATGGCCAAGGTCTCTGGCAATACCGTGTGATGCTATTCAGGCTTAGCAATGATCCAGCAACATTTGAGAGGCTCATGGAAAGAGTTCTGGAAGGCCTACAATGGAGGATAACCCTAGTGTACCTAGATGATGTCATTGTATTTGCAACAACGTTTGATGAGGAAATGTCCGAGCTAGAGGAAGTTTCGAGCATTTGAAAGCAGCAAACCTCAAACTCCATCGCAAGAAATGCCACTTGTTCCAGAAAGAGGTGCTTTACTTAGGTCACATTGTAAGTGAGTATGGTGTTCGAACTGATCCTGACAAGGTGAAAGCAGTGCATGATTGGCCAACACCAGACAATATGGGAGAGTTAAGAAGTTACTTGGGACTCTGCACCTATTACCGGAAGTTTTTGAAAGACTTTGCAACTATAGCTTCTCCACTACATGATCTGACACACAAGTCCAGAAGTTCAAATGTAAGTTTTTTGCCTGCATGCTTTCTAGACATTGCAAGACAAATTGGACTCAGCTCCACTTTTAAAGCTTCTAAATCCCTCACTGCCATACATACTGGATTGTGATGCTATTAATGTCAGAATTGGAGGAGTGTTATCTCAGAAAGTGAGCGAAAACGAACATGTGGTGGTCTACTTCAGTAGGGTTTTGAGTAGACCAGAGAGGAACTACTGTGTAACAGGGAGGGAACTCCTTGCTATAGTAAAGAGTTTGACATATTTCCATCCTTACCTCTGTGGTGCTTGGTTTACCATCAGGACAGACCATCCTGCATTATGCTGGTTAAGATCATTGAAGAATGCAAAGGGACAACTGGCATGTTGGATTGGAAAGATAAACCCATATAATTATGATATTGAATAAAGAGAAGTAAAATCTCATGAAAATGGCGATGGACTGAGCCGAAG
>NW_013668625.1:134065-135213 GCF_000517525.1 Limulus polyphemus | reverse complement strand
TCTAGTCTAAGCCCTGTGACAAAGAACTATTGGGCACAATGGGACCAGTTAAAGCTTGAAAATTGTATTCTTGTCTGGAGATGGGAAAGTGACGACCTGGCAACCTGTTATACCGAGGAAGTTACGGGAAGTTGTGCTGCGTCAATCCCATGACAGTGTAACTGGAGAACCTCTTGGAGTTAAGAAAACATTGAGTCACCTATGGCAGAGATTTTACTGGATGGGTATGAGGAAAGATATGGAAGAATGGTGCAGGACCTGCAGTATATGTTGTGCAAAAAGGGGACCAAAGCATAAGGGACATGCTCCAATGAAGCTATATTAAGTTGGCACACCAATGGAAAGAGTAGCCGTTGACATTGCTGGTCCTCTGCCCCAAACTCGTGCTGGAAACAAGTACATTTGTGTAGTGATGGATTATTTCACCAAGTGGCCTGAGGCATATGCAATACCAAATCAGGAAGCTAAAACTGTAGCTTCAGCTATTAGTGATTTCTTCATCAGATTTGGTATGCCATATGAACTGCATTCAGATCAAGGCCGTAACTTCGAATCGGCTGTGTTCCAAGAATGCTGCAAGTTGTTTGGCATAGGAAAGACCAGGACAACGCCACTTCACCCACAGTCTGATGGGATGGTAGAAAAGTACAATTGGACACTGCGACAGGAATTGTCAAAGTTTGTAGTAGCCACCAAGATGACTTGGATGTCTGACTCCCTTCACTGTTGAGCGCCTATAGAACGGCAGAGCATGAAGCCACTGGATACACTCCAGTAAAGTTAGTGTTTGGTCGGGAACTTCGGTTGCCAGTGTACCTGATAACAAGACACCCACCTTACGAAGAGTTGCCTGAAAATGTGTCAGAATTCGTGAAAGTGTTATCATAAAAGGATGGTTGATATTCATCATCAAGTGCTTTCGAACTTGAAAACGTCTGCTGATTCCATGAAGCTATGTTATGATAAGAGATCTACTGAAGTCAGCTTTGTACCAGGAGACAAGGTGTGGTTGTATAATCCCAGGAAGACAAAAGGGAATTCTCCTAAGTTGTCTTCTTCATAGGAAGGCCCATATGACATAGTGGATCGTCTCTCAGACGTGACTTTCTGGATAAAATGTGGTCAGCGAGGTAAGCCAAAGGTGGTGC
>NW_013668625.1:130079-133819 GCF_000517525.1 Limulus polyphemus | reverse complement strand
ATGAAGTGAACAGCGGAACAAATGACGCTGCTGAAGATGTGTCACCTGAAAAAGTCACTGTTGAAGAAGAAACTCTTCCTAGTTTTGAGAAATAAACAGTGGAGCTGTTAATGAAGTTACTACCACAGATTTGACTGTTACTGATAATGGGAACTTTCCTAATGGAGCAGATGAACCCTAAGTGAAGCAGAAGCCAATGAGATGGAGACCAGTACGGAAGAAGATACATCCTGTAAAATTAAGAGACCTTGATGTATTTTAATTTTGTGTTTGTAAATTCTATACATTTAACTAAGTTATAGTTAATTATCTATTGGTTTAATGTAAGTGGCTATTGTTCGGTATGAACAATACTAAGGAAGGGGCAGTGTTACGACAGCAGAAGTTGTGTGACACTGGAAGCATGCATGCTGGAGTTTCTCAAAGGATCATGAATTTGCCCGGGAACTCTAGTCTGATCGAGCTGCCCCTTTGTTTTTAATATATAAGCTTGGCTAGAAAAACCAGCAGGGCAGATAGATATAAAGATAGATAACTGAGTCAAGCAAACAGTAGGCACCAAAAGTAAAGTGTGTGAATCACTGTGATTTAAAGTGTGTGTTATAAAGGCTGTTAAGTAAAGCAACGAGAAAACGCATTGACTGTATAAATTCTGTGTATTACAAAGTTTGTATCGAGAAAAAATAAACTAGTTTTAATCAAGAAAGGACTTGTATCACAGAAGTTCCTCAGAAAGAATTTCTAATGGAAATTATCAAACAAGCAGATACGTAACAGTATTTTGATTTTATTTGAAGCAAGATATCCAATTCATTACTAACCCTGAGTGTTTGCATTAATGTTCTTGACAGTTTTTCTAATGTCAGATCAAAATTTGTCTTTTGATTTTATTTTAAGATTGATATCAAACTCTTTATAAATCAAGAGTTAACAGTCTTTCAATAATTTTATTTACTGGTATAACGAGATCAAATCATCACTTGTGTTTTATTTTTACTTTAAGTATGAGTTAATTGTCTGACATTGAATTTTTTGAGAGTTATTCTGACCTCCTGTTTCTAATCATTTTTAATTTCACTATAAATGTGGAATCCAATGTATTGCTAACCATGAGTTAATAGTTTGTCATTAATTTTTTGATAGTTATTCTGACCCTAGATCACCACTTGTCTTTGTATTTTACTTTAAGCTTGCTATTCAAGTAATTTCTAATTGTGAGTTAATAGCCTGTTATTAATTGTCTTGGTATTTATCATGTTCTCAGGTAACTATGTGTCTTTGATTTTACTTTAAGCTTGTTATCCAACTCATTACTAATCATTAGTTAATAGTTTAACACTAACTTTCTTGACAGTTTTTCTTATCTCAGGTCAACAACTGTCTTTCGATTTTACTTTAAGATTGATATCAAACTCTTTACAAACCATGATTCCAATACCATATCTTACCAACGCTCACAGAATAGCTTTTTCCGACTTGTACTGCTCTCTATATGTGCAAATGTTTGCTCGCCACTAGCTTTGATACACCCACCTACCCTCACTGAGGTAGCAGCATGATAGCATGCAAGTATGTGAAAACCCTCCACCAATAGGAGTGCATCACAACTCCTAGCACAGCTCTATGCAGCTTAACCCAACTTCTCGATTGACACTTCTGGTGTTCAGACGTGTTTTTTCATTCGTGCTTCTCTCTACAGAATTTTCAATCAGTTCTTTAGTTTGTTCTACGTTTTGTACACTTGTGTCCTGAAATTTTAGTTAGTACACATTAGCATTACATGTCTTTTATTATAATACATGATTCTATGGAGACCAATGTTTGGACCTTTCTACTTCCATTCTTCGTTGAAGTAGACTCCCATTGCTTTCGGTCCATAGTTGTTGCGGTAGATGTTATAGACTTCATTTGGCGATCGTTAGCTACCTTCATGTGAGTTGATGATTTGGCTGCAGATTCTTATCTCGTGCCTTATTCAGGGATACCTACCTAATCACGAGGATGTGGATTTCGACAGCCTGTTTCATCCCCTTTCCTGTGACACACAGTCATATTTAGTTCCAGTGATAGCACACAGGCTTCCTCCTCCTTTCCTGGAGTTAATAAACCAGGTATGTCACGTTTTGTCTTAATTTTCCCCTTTCCTTTTAAATGATAAACCCTTGGGCCAATATAATGTTCTCGCCATATTAATGGATACTGTGGTTTGCAGATAAATTACGTTCTGAGGTCAGTATGCCTCAATCCCCATAGGTCTGCTTTTCTTTTTACTGACTCTGAGCAGTTGGATTCTCTTTTGCCTCTGTAGGGTTCTGATCACACTACTTTTCCCAACCTCAATTTCCTGTATCCATCCTCCTTCATTCCCTTTCCTCATTTCGTATTCTGTCAGAGGCTTTTCATCATTCCCTGCTTGCATGATTGGCCTTTTTCTCTACCCTCTGTTGTTGAGATCTCTTCAGTCGGGAAACCCTTTTGTCCCATGTGCATTTACCCCCAACCTCCTTATGGGACTTGTGCATGACTCCCTTTTTATGGCAAGATGGCATAGGAGGTCTTTCTGACCAAAGCCGAGTCTGTATGTTTACACACATCCCTTTCTTTATTGGCTTCCCGTTTGTCTCTACCTCATCCTGCACCTGTTTCCATGTCTTGTTCCCCCTCCTCTTCCTCTCCTTTATCATTTCCTGTAGGTCTCCAAGGTTCACTGTCAGTTTGTTTTTTGATAGCTTCAGCACTGAAGGGGATTCGATTGACTTTGTGGTGAGTACAAGTCTGGTGGGTCAGGTTCTTTCTCTTTGCCATCATGTGGGAGTCCTTCAAAACAGACCCTTGAGTTCTGAGGGTTCTTTTTAAAAGGCTCGTTCTTCATTTCAGTTCCCCTTCTGTCCTGTCTTTTCATCACATATCCTTTTATACTCCTAAGGATTCCATTTTCAGCCAGCATCTTTCTATGGCACTTCTGAATATTCTTAACCAGGGTGCCATAGAACAGGGAGATCCTTCTCAGCTTAGGTCCTGTTGCCGTTTCTTCATAGTTCCCAGGAAGAGTGGGGAATGGTGCCATGTTATCAATTTCTCTTCCTTTAACTGCTACCTAGACCTTCCTCGATTCACCATGGAATCTTACCTATCTCCTCGATGGACTTTCACTCTTGGCCTTTGGATCACAAAGTTAGATGTCTTGGATGACTACCTCCACATTCCCATCTCCCCAACATCTAAGTTTTTGTTTTGTCCATCATGGTTGCATCTAACAATTTGGAGTTCTTCTGTTCAGGCTCGCTTCGGCTCCTTACGTTTTTGTCGGATTGCTAAGACCTTTGTCTATCTTCTCCATTCCAGAGGCCTTTATTTCCACATTATATGGACGACTGGTTTCTTCTACCTCTTTGCATGCCACCTCTTTCCTTCACTCTCAGTTTTTATTCAAAAGGCTGCATGGATAGGTTGGCTAGTCAAGGTGAAGAAGTCTTTCCTCTCCCCCAACTCTTCGCCAACTAATAGATCTTTTTCACTCCCACTGGTGTTTCCAATTCTTTGTAGATGTCATTTACTGCACTTGCTTTTGCCTGCGCAACTGCCTTCTTTGCTTCCTTCTTGGCCGTTCTTGCTGCCTCCCCATCCTCCTCGCTGCCCGATGAATCCCAATTTTTTTCACCTCTTTCTTTTTCTTTACTTTATCCTGCACCTCCTCATTCCACCACCACGATTCTTTATCTTGGGGTGCGCCCCAACCC
>NW_013668625.1:126665-130069 GCF_000517525.1 Limulus polyphemus | reverse complement strand
AACTGATCTTTTAGTTGTTCCTCCTCCAGTTTCCACCATTTGATTTTCGGTACTCCTTGTTGTTTTCCTCTCTTGGCACCTTTGACTTCGCAATCCAGTACTACAAGCCGGTGTTGAGCTGAAACACTTTCTCCCTTCATCACCTTACAATTTTTCACCTCTCCAAGATGGTTTCTTCTGCACAGAAGGAAGTCAATTTGACTTTCTCTGGCTCTGCTTTTGTAGGTGATATACTGGTCAAGCGTCTTTTTAAAGAAAGTGTTTACTATTGCCATCTCGTTTGCCAATACGAATTCTATGATGCTCTCACCTTCTCCGTTTCTCCCTTCTACACCCCATCCACCATGTACCCTGGGCAGTACCCCTCTTTCTGCTCTGATGTGCCCAATCAAGTCCCCTCTCAGAAACACTCTTTCCTACTGCGGTATCGACTGTATTTCTTCGTCCAGATGTCTCCAGAACTCTTCCTTCTCTTCCTCAGTACATCGCACTTGTGAAGCATATGCGCAAACCACATTTAGAACCGTACTACCAACTCCCAACTTCACATGTTTGGCCACAATAAGCAAATGATTCCCACCAAGTGTATTGTAATCCTAGCTCAAAGAACCCAGTTGTTGCAAGGAGAATTGTAGAGAGTAATAAAAAGTGTGAGAAAATGTTTATGATATGACACTGTAGAAAGTTCAGCCCAATCCAATAAAGTTGGTGGGTATTTGTGTTTTAGTTATCCTCTCAGACTAGTCGGAATTTAGCGTCATAGGTGTACAAAGTATGTAAGTGCTCATGAACATGTGTATATATATATATATTATTATTACTATTTAGTCATAAATGCTTAGTCTTTATTTATATTCTTATAACATAGAACAATAAATAAAAAATACATATCAAAATTATACTGGTACACATAAAATCACTGTAACTTATCTGGATTTCTAAGTAAGCTATATGTAAGTGAAAAAATCTCATTTCTGTTCAGAGCAATGACTTAATGAACCGAATTCAACATTTCTAGTAATAATCCAGCTTTCCCTTTCAAGCAAATTACAAATGACTGTCAGATTGTAGATTGGAATGTGCTCTTTCTATTGGTTATAAAAACGTACTTAACACTTTCGTCTTGGGCAGGTTAAAGTGCACATCATGATGTTTCGAAGAGTTATTTCCAAAATTTTATTAAATAACTTTATTACTACTGTTACGTCTCTGTATGTTTGTTTGTTAATTCTCTAAAATACAAGTCCTTTCTTTAAATACAACTTGTTTTTCTTGCTCAATACAACTTTGTAATGCACTTAATTTTCACAGTTATACACACCATAGTTCACAACAATTCCCTCATTTTCTACCGAGCTTAGACTTAAATGTCCGTCCCCGCCAACTATAGTTCCGATCTCTGTGTCTGCTGTCCTCGGTTCCCGCCGACCGTAATCGCTGTCTTTCTTTCTCTCTGCCTGCTTCGTCTCCGCTGCGTCTCTGCCTCATCTACTACTTCGACTCCGTCTGTCTCTCTCACTGTCTAGCGCACTTGTATACGATAATACTGCCTTTTCTAGAAACTTCTAAGACTCTCAACACGTGCTACCAGCGTCACTTGACTTCCGCTGTCGTAACACACTAGCGAATCTTCTAGAATACTCATCACGTGACCCCCGCTGTCGTAACACACTAATGAATCTTCTAGAATACTCGTCACGTGACCCCCACTGTCGTAACACTATGGCTATTGTTATGTAAGTTATGTAAATTATTGTTATGTAAGTGGCTATTGTAAATACAAAGGAAGGGGCTTACATTAAACTAATAAACAATTAACAATGATCTACTGAAGTCAGCTCTGTACCAGGAGACAAGATGTGGTTGTATAATCCCAGGAAGACCAAAGGGAAGTCTCCTAAGTTGTCTTCTCCATGGGAAGGCCCATATGACATAGTGGATCGTCTCTCAGACGTGACTTTCCGAATAAAATGTGTTCAGCGAGGTAAGCCAAAGGTGGTGCATGCCAACAGGCTTTGGCGTTATCACGGTCCAGGACATTTCAGTTGGGATGAAGTGAACAATGGAACAAATGATGCTGCTGAAGACGTGCCACCTGAAAAAGCCACTGTCGAAGAAGAAACTATATTCGGTTTTGAGAAGGGAAACAGTGAAGCCCTTGATGAAGTTACTATTACTGACGTGACTGTTACCAATGATAGGACGTTTCCTGATGAAGCAGATGGACCCCACATGAAGCAGAAGCCAACGAGACCAGTGCGGAAGAAGATATGTCCCGAAAAATTAAAAATACTTTGTTGAATTTTAATTTTGTGTTTGTAAATTCTGTACATTCAATTAATTTTGCGCTCAAACTTGAAAACGTCTGCTGACTTGATGGTGAATATCATTCATCCTTTCTGTTAACACTTTCACAAACTCTGACACATTTTCAGGAAACTCTTCATAAGGTGGGTGTCCTGTTAACAGATCCACTGGCAACCGAAGTTCCCGACCAAACATCAACTTTGCCAGAGTGTATCCAGTGGCTTCATGCTCTGCTGTCCTATAAGCCATCAGCAGTGGAGGTAGTAAGACATCCCAGTCATCTTGGCGACTATTACAAAACTTTGCCAATTCCTGTCCCAGTGTCCAGTTATACTTTTCTACCATCCCATCAGACTATGGGTGAAGTGGCGTTGTCCTGGTCTTTCTGATGCCAAACAACTTGCAGCATTCTTGGAACACAGCCGATTAGAAGTTGCGACCTTGATATGAATGCAGTTCGTATGGCATACCAAATCTGAAGAAGAAATCACTAATAGCCAAAGCTACAGTTGTAGCTTCCTGATTTGGTATTGCATATGCCTCAGGCCACTTGGTGAAGTAATCCATCACCACACAAATGTACTTGTTTCCAGCATGAGTTCGGGGCAGAGGACCAACAATGTCAACGGCTACTCTTTCCATTGGTGCACCAACTTGGTATAATTTCATTGGAGCACGTCCCTTATGCTTGGGTCCCCTTTTAGCACAACATGTACTGCGTGTTCTGCACCATTCTTCCACATCTTGCCTCATACCTATCCAGTAAAATATGTGTCGTAGGTGACTCAATGTCGTCTTAACTCCGAGGTGTCCTCCTGTTAAAGTATCATGGGATTGGCGCAGCACAACTTCCCGTAACTTTCTCGGTATAACCGTTTGCCAGGTCGTCACTTTCCCATCTGCAGTTTCCCATCTCCAGAGAAGAATACTATCTTCAAGCTTCAACTGGTCCCATTGTGCCCAATAGTTCTTTGTCACAGGGCTTAGACTAGACACCTTCTCCCAAGCAGGGTGAAAAAAACACTTGCTTTTAGAAAATCAATTATTGGCTTCAAATCTTGGTCTTTCTCCTGCTCTGAATTGATAACTATATTTGG
>NW_013668625.1:123298-125815 GCF_000517525.1 Limulus polyphemus | reverse complement strand
TCCTTTCTTTAAAGTTGTATTCCTTGCTTTAACATTGACTGGCTCTACCTCCTGGCACATGCCCAACAGTGCCCCATCCTTAAGTATCTGTTCACATTTCGAGAAACTGGTCACAAGTGACCTTCCAATGTTCAAATCCACTGGCCTGGATGGGTCTTCCACTGCTTCCACAAGCATTGGGCTTCCTTGGGGATGCTCTTTTATCCTACCCCAAATTATCTTTTCTGACATAGGGGGTATTATAGTTGACTTAAATGCTGTGACATGTAGATCAATGGATGCAGCCACACTTAGTGGAATCTGGCTTTTTTTGTTTCCTAACGTCATTTTATTGAAGTTAACTACACACTTCCTCAGTAGTAAATAGTCCAATCCTAATACACATTGGTCTTCAATGTCAGCCAAGTATACTTTCTGTCTGTTCTTCATGCCCATAAGCTACCTACACTGGTCCCCACAACTTCGCATAATGTCCTGTCACACCACAGAGCTTCTGTACAGCTTTTGGCACGCCTTTGTGATTCAACACCTTGATACTCACAAGCGTTTGCTGAGATGCAGAATCTATGAAAAAGTTGCACCTTTGGCCATCCAGCTTTCCTGTCACGTAGACACTATGTGTGCTTGCCATTTTACACTTAGCTGTTGGGACTTTCATGATAGGGGTTGGTGGGTGTTCCTTAGCACCAACCACTACTGGTTTCCTGAAGCTGACTTATTGGTGGTATTCTTCTTCTTACACTAGTAAGTACATTAGTAAATTTAAAAGCGAATTAGATACGTTAAAGGACGATCTATCGTCTTTTACACAAGGAGGATACATTGACCATCGACTTAATCAGCCCCAGACAATGGCAAGCCCCTTACTGACCCCACAGCTAAACCCTAATGCAGACATATTCAGTCCCATTAGAAGTCACATCCCATATATGAATGTCAGTACTAGGAGTGATCCACTACGAAGGAAGCTACAGGAATTTGATGGGAAGGCACCGTGGGAAGCATATAGAGCACAATTTGAGCTACTGGCAGAGATGAACGGATGGACAGAGGAGCAGAAAGCAGTATATCTGGCAACTAGCTTGAAGGGAGAACCACTGGAAATACTTGG
This sequence comes from Limulus polyphemus, assembly GCF_000517525.1. NCBI lineage: Eukaryota > Metazoa > Arthropoda > Merostomata > Xiphosura > Limulidae > Limulus > Limulus polyphemus. The sequence goes on along the minus strand of NW_013668625.1, from coordinate 124,704 downwards.
ACAGTTATCAGCAGACGACAGACACAATTATAGAGCACTGGTAGCGGCTCCAGAACTCAGGTACGGAACCCAAAATCAGTCAGAAGTCTACAGGGCCAAGTTCAGGACGAGAGTCCATGCTAAAGGGGAGAGCTTGCAAGAGTTGGCACAGGACTTGGAAAGCATGGCACACAAGGCCTACCCAACTGCACCACCCAATCTCCTCAAGTTGTTGCTGAGAGATCAGTTTGTAGATGCCATGGACAGTCCACAACTTAAGATACAAGTGAAGCAAGCACACCCTTGTACCATGCAGGATGCAATGGCCAGAGCTCTAGAATTTGAATCCTACATTAAGTCCAGCACAGAGGTACCAAGGTTGGTACAGTCATCTGGATTCAAGACCAGAAAAGGTCAGCTTTCAGAGAAGTTTGAGGGACTTTGCTGGCACTGTAACAAACCTGGGCACAAGAGGGCTCAATGGTGGAAACTTCAGCACAGGGGAGATGATACAGCAGGAAAGGCTACTACCCAGAAAGGCTGTTGGAACTGTGGGGAGCAAGGACATATGAGGAGCCAGTGTAAGAAAAATACCACCAATAAGTCAGCTTCGGGAAACCAGTAGTGGTTGGTGCTAAGGGATGCCCACCAACCTCTATCGTGAAAGTCCCAACAGCTAAGTGTAAAATGGCAAGCGCACATAGTATCTACGTGACAGGGAAGCTGGATGGCCAAAAGTGCAACTTTGTCATAGATTCTGCATCTCAGTAAACACTTGTGAGCATCAAAATGCTGGATAACCAAGGAGTACCAGAAGCTGTACAGAAGCTCTGTGGTGTGACAGGACATTCTGCAAAGTTGTGGGGACCAGTGTGGGTAACTATCGAGCTCATGGGCATGGAGAACAGACAGAAAGTATACTTGGCTGACATTGAAAACGAATGCATATTAGGATTGGACTATCTACTACCACGGAAGTTTGTAATTGATTTTGATAAAATGACGTTTGGGAACAACAAAGGCCAAGCTCTGGTAACTGTTAAAAGAGAGGTTGAACTAATTAGGTGTCAGCAAGCTGAAGTCAAAGTGACTGAAGAAGTTGATGATGATGAAGGGGAACCAGGTATAGATATTAAATCAGAGCAGGAGAAAGACCAAGATTTGAAGCCAATAATTGATTTTCTAAAAGCAATTGTTTTGTGCCCTTCTTGGGAGAAGGTATCTAGTCAAAGCCCTGTGACAAAGAACTATTGGGCACAATGGGACTAGTTGAAGCTTGAAGATAGTATTCTTCTCCAGAGATGGGAAACTGCAGATGGGAAGGTGACGACCTGGCAAACGGTTATCCCGAGAAAGTTATGGGAAGTTGTGCTGCACCATTCCCATGATACTTTAACAGGAGGACACCTCGGAGTTAAGAAGACATT
>NW_013668625.1:118083-122359 GCF_000517525.1 Limulus polyphemus | reverse complement strand
AGGACTTGTATCTTAGAAGAATTAACAAACAAACATACAGAGACGTAACACACATTTAAAAAATTGTGCTTCCCCTCTCTGTAGGTTTGTAGAAACCAGTTGTCGTGGGAAGTACAATCTGTCTTTCTTGCAAGTCCCACAAGCATAGGTTCCCATAGTAAGTAGTTTGTCAAATAAACAATGGGAAGTGTAAAAGTTATCTATAAAAACCTAGTGTCCTAGTCTGATGTATTTGTCCATCAGTTCCATAACAATTTTGTCTGCTAAACCTCTAGCTGGCATTTGTTCCTCTTTGCCTGTGTAGATTTTAAAATGCAGACAGTATTCACTCACAGCTTCTGCCAAGACCCACAACCTGATAAGCATTTGACAGGTTTCTTTGGTAAATACTGAAGAAAACTAATTCTACATTTGTTTGTCTATAGCTAGTTTCTTAAACGGAAAGTGGTGAGAAACAAAAGACTTAAGTACATGGTCTATGATAGATCTAACCTTAAAATGTTTGTCACAGTTAGGGTCAGTTCTAGGAAGAGCATTATTATTGTAATTGAAATGTAAGTAGGAGTGGATGGATAAAAACCTGCCCCTAGAGAAGATGTTAGAGAACCAAGGAGTATGGAAAGGAAGATAGGTAGACCAGTAGTCAGAAAGAGAAGGATAATACTTGAGTCCCATAGCTATTGTTAATCTTCACAAGTCACATCAGTCCATTTTACTGTTTTTCTCCTTGAAGGTTCACCTTCCTGCTATGTCTGTTTAGATTGTTTATGCTGACTTGTTTCACTAACAATGTGATTTAAAGTTTCAATAGTGAACAGAAGTTTAAAGAAATCAATAACTTTATTTGTAGAGGTGACCTGTTGGGACTGTAGCTCTACCCCTTTCCTTTCCATACTCCTCTTTGTCCTTCCTCTTCTCTGTGGTGGTGGTGGTATAGGTGGCCTTGACATACCTGGCCTGGATGATTCCACAACACTTCTCATCTGATGAAGATTTTCACCAGCTACTTCCTGATCTGTCCATAAAACATAATCAAAAAGAGCTGGTTTTGGGTTTTGTGGTCATCTGGTTTTGTTGGGAGATTCTGACAGGGGTGCATTGAAACATTTTCAGAAACTTTCTCAACAGCAGATTCATCTGACAGAATGCCTTGTTCATCAGATGAGAATGACAAATTTAAAAGAAACTGGATTTCTTCTTCACTGAATTTGTTTTTTCTTCTTCAGCCTGTTTGCTTTATTTTTGAGTGATATTCTGGATTCCATTTCTAGAAGAAGAAAAAACATTACATGTATATTACATATATTCTATGTACCATTAAATATTATTTGTATTCTCTGATGTGTTTATTTGCTTTACATGTATATATATATATATATTCTGGAATGTGTTTCGTATATTTCAGAATCAGTATGTGATATGCTAAAACACAGAAACAGCTACACTAGATTTAGAACAACAACTATATACCAAACTTATTGAACAGAAATTCTGTATATATATATTATAAATGATGATTATTTACTTTGAGGTAAGAGTCAATAACAACTCAAAAAGGTGTTATACCACTCCAACAAAGAGGAACTACTGAATAAAGCAGTTTACTGGGGAAAAGAAATACATGTATGTTACAATATTATCTGTGGCTCAGTGTGAGTGTAATGTTCTACATAGATATCAGAAGCAGTACATGATACACTAAAATACAGAAACAGCTACACATGTTTTAAATCAACAACTATATACTGAACTTACTGAACAGAAATTTTGTACATATATTAGAAATAATGATTACTTACTTCGAAGTAAGAGTCAGTAACTACTCAAGAAGGTGTTGTTCAACTTCCAAAGACAGCAGTTGACTACATTTTAACTCCAAGAAGTCAGAATACTTTTTAAAGAAGACTAGACTTAGAAGGCTTGCGAACTAAAACTGAATGAGTGTGATGGGTAGTACTGGAACCTGAATTTTTATCAGTTGACAAATAAGTGTGCTGAAAAAGGGAATACGATTTTATAAGCATGTACTCAAATAACATATTTGTACACCTTTGCCACTAAATTCCAAACACCCCAAAAGGATCACCAATATTAAAAGAATTGCGATGTTTACTAGCATTGAACCATATAATAAACATTTTGACAGATTCAAAGTGCAGTGTTATTACTTTGGAGAATTCTTGTTGCAAACACCGTAGGATACATACATAAGCTGATAATTTCCACATCCTCTTGTTGGCATAAATGTTTTCATTGATTTTAAGTGCAGTGTGATTACTATAGTAAATTCTCCTAGTCAACATTGTAAGATATATAATCCGACATATCAGATATCCTGTTAGTGGAGCAGAGGCTAGGTCAGCTATCTCTTTGTGCATGCTTTCTTTCTTTCAAAGGTATCATATTACGGTGTCATGTAAACAGTATACTGACACAAGCAGCAATCTATTGCTTTATTTTCAGTGGATTTCTAGTTTAGTTGTTGACATTAAAATAAACACAGAAAATACATGTGAAATATTTAGCAGTTGAAACTCTCAAGAGAAGTACTTTGAAACTTCATGATCAATAAGAAGGAAAGAAAGGACACAGCTACTCATTTTATTTCAGATTTTAGAACTTTTCATTATATTTTGATGATTTGTCTACTCGCTTAAGAATCAAGTATATTACTGAGGTAAAGTTAATAACACATAAAATATAAATTTTTTTTATGTATTTGGGAGGTTTTAGAGGTTATGCAAATGAGATTTTTAAGACAAAGAAAACCATTTTATCGTAACATGAAAATCCCTTTGCACTCAGAACAATCACAGACAAATCTTCAGTAAAAATCCTTCATTAAAAAATCAGATCTTTGTGTACAAAAGACTTAATGTTTACTAAAAGTCTGCCAAATTTTGTGAATGTACACATACTTTACTAAAGGTTATGTCCTCCAGTGGCACAGTGGTATGTCTATGGACATACAATGCTAGAAACCAGGTTTCGATACCAGTGGTGGGCAGAGCACAGATAGCCCATTGTATAGCTTTGTGCTTAACTTCAAACAAAAAAACAAAATGTTATAGTATAGAAACTATACCAAGTACAAAGTAGTTACAAGGTTGGTCATTTCGACTGAGTCCATATGGAGAGAGTTAAGAGAAGTATGCATGAGTAGACATGAGGTTCCAAAAGAATGGTATAGTGGGAGGGGCTACTCTGATAGGTTTCCTAAATATGCTGATATCTCAGCAAATTAAAAAAGTTGGAAGTTTTTGTTTTCTATTCTAGTTTGTCAATGTCTGAAACTTGAGTTTCTAATTCATTAACTTCTATATACATTGTATGGTAGATGTAATACAATATAAACTGACCAATAAGACAAAAGGACTTGCAATGTGATATAGAAAGGATATTTAGCATTTTGTTTTTGATATTTTCTTGCGAACTAAGAAACTAAAACATATATAATATCAAAATTTGAATTATAAATTACATTTAGGTGCCAATTTTATTAACATATGTTCATAATAAAGTTGTTTAATTAAATTTTGAAAATAACACTCTAAAACATTTTGACATGCATCCTTTGACCTATCCATAGTGAGAAGGTTAAGAGCAAGGTTGGTACTGTTGCGTCAGCGAGTCACATAACCACCGTGACGCCACGTTTCTAGAACTATCCTGTAATTTGGCGAATGCTCTAGTAATTACTAGATATAGGGTAGGCTGGTATATAAAAGAGGGGAATGTAATGTGTGTATAGTTAGTGAGTAATTGAACTGCAGTCAGAAGTATTGTTGACGTTCGTTTATTAGCGTTTGTTTAGCGCGATTGTTGAAGTTGAGTGTATCGGTAAAGTTGTATTCGGAAAGAATAAACCAGTTTTATTAAGAAAGAACTTGTGTCGCTTAAGTTTCGTCGGAACGAAGTTACGGAAAATCAATTAACAAACGGAGACGTAACAAATTGGTGTCAGAGAGTGGGACAAAAAAAATGGAAACGAGAAGCGGCAAATCAAACTACAGCATAGCAGACTTGATGGCTGCAATACAAGAGCAGCAAAAGAAACAAGTAGAACGAGAAAATGAACGAGAAAAAAACAAGAAGAACGAGAAATTAAACAAGAAGAGAGATTACGGCAGTTGTTAGAGGAAAAAGAAAATAAACAAGAAGAGAGACAACAGCAGTTGCAAGAAAACCTGCAACAGTGGCAGCTCAAACAGCAAAATAAACAAGAGAGATTACAGCAGTTGTTCGAGGAGAAGAAAGAACAAGAAGAACGAGAAAT
>NW_013668625.1:110017-117316 GCF_000517525.1 Limulus polyphemus | reverse complement strand
GTGTATCGGTAAAGTTGTATTCGGAAAGAATAAACCAGTTTTATTAAGAAGGAACTTGTGTCGCTTAAGTTTCGTCGGAACGAAGTTACGGAAAATCAATTAACAAACGGAGACGTAACAAATTGGTGTCAGAGAGTGGGACAAAAAAAATGGAAACGAGAAGCGGCAAATCAGACGACAGCCAAGCAGATTTGATGGCAGCAATACAAGAACAGCATGTTGCGTCAGCGAGTCACATGACCACCGTGACGCCACGTTTCTAGAACTATCCTGTAATTTATCGAATGCTCTAGTAATTACTAGATATAGGGTAGGCTGGTATATAAAAGAGGGGAATGTAATGTGTGTATAGTTAGTGAGTAATTGAACTGCAGTCAGAAGTATTGTTGACGTTCGTTTATTAGCGTTTGTTTAGCGCGATTGTTGAAGTTGAGTGTATCTGTAAAGTTGTATTCGGAAAGAATAAACCAGTGTTATTAAGAAAGAACTTGTGTCGCTTAAGTTTCGTCGGAACGAAGTTACGGAAAATCAATTAACAAACGGAGACGTAACAGTACATTAGAATGCACCAAACTCATGTCTGTGAAGCTATACATACAATAATTTATTATGTGTCTCTCCATCAATTTTGGCAACCTTATAATAGCCTGTTATACACTAAAAACTTTTAGTTAAGTATTTCTACTAAAAATGTGCTTGTAAATTTACAAATCCTTTATTGAGCCAGTCTGAATGAAAGATGAATTTCATGCTAAGAAAATGTAGCAGCCTATTTTCAAAGTTAGAAAATTCTGAAGTTTAGACATCAGTCCAGGCAAGTGACAACAGAAAAATTGACATTTAGACTTTTTTAATGTTTCTTATTGAAATCAAGTTGTTGAAAACTTACAAAATATTAAAATATGAATCACAAACTTTGTCAAGTTTATTGAAATGCATTAATAAAAAAGTTGTTTAATTAAATATTTAGTACAACACTGTAAAAGGTCATGACATGCACATTTGATGACAAAATTCTTAGATGTTTAAAAGAAGATATTGTTTTGCTAATATAAATATTTCTATACAATGCTTTAACACTAGAACTACCAGGATTTCACTCATACCTAGAACCACCATACTACCAGTATTTTGACTGCTACATTTTACAACGTCACTATTAAAATGAAAGATAAATTATTAGATACCACTCAAAAGTTTTATTTGGGAACATCAAATCAAACATAATTACAGCTAAAACACCTTATTCAAGTGAACAATTGTACAACTAGATACTTCAATAACTTAAATACTATAATAAAATAAACATATCAAAACAAATACGTTAGTAAGCAGGTAAAAACAAATATATGTACATACAAAACTTTAAATACAAACTGGCAGGTAAAATACTTTAAACAGTACATGTTTGTAACAGATTGTGATGAAAATTACAGATCTCCCATTATAAAGTAACCTAAATGGCATAATCCACGCAGGTGAAATGCTTTTCAACTTTCACTGTGCATTTACCACACACATGTCTTTCACATTCATCTGAAATTCTGTTTCTATTGCATTTAGCTACCTGGCACTGTTTTTTTTACACATTTCACTGGATGCATAACTGAATTCAGGCTGAGATAATTGGTGCTTTGCAGTTTTTCAGATGTGTTTTTATCAGAGCTCTGAGGCTAGCTTTCTAGCTATATTTCCTCCAGTGCATTCCTTGTACAAAACAAAGGAACTGATGGCTGCCAACTTTTACTGATTACTGATGTGACAGGAGGTGTGCAACATCTGCTCCGTATTTTGTCTGGTTACAGAAAAGCAGTCTCAGTTGTTGTTTTTTTCTCAGTAGTAAAATTAAATAAGCATGGTGTTTGGAGCTAGTGCTCTTCGTCCATTGGATGAAGAGCACTAGCTTGAAATGTCAACCTTCTTTAAATAAAAATACATAAAACTTGGAGATTGTTCAACCTATTATTTAATATTGATATTTTTGTTGCCTATGTGGTTTTAACTATATTTGTATTTTTTCTCGGTAGTGTCAATGCCAACTGGCATGTGAAGAGAGCTGAGTACTACAATGTGTGCTGGTCTCTGACCAGGTGAGCAAGTTTCATCTTTGTCCAGGTAGGGTAAACCATTCAGAATGCATTTTGAGGCAACATCTATTCCACATTTGTCTAGTTTGTTTGTCATGTATTGTGTCAGGATTTTGTGGGAAACAGCTGTTCATCCACAATAATGTTTTCTCTGGGTTTGTACCAGGCAATACTGTTTTCAATGAAGCCATTCCAAATTTCTGATGTCAGGGTGAACTTGTTTGTTTGAAATCAGGCACTCTCATTCCTCTTAAGTTCCAATGCATAAATCTCAATATTTCTTGAAATTGATTCCTTGGCATTGTCTCTGAACAAAAAGGAATTTCTCATTGCATAGACCAAAAGATCTCCAGCTAAGTGCTTTTGCAATAATAGGCCTCACGAACACATAGCAGTGCAATAAATGCTTGTAATTCCTCCAAAGATATTTTCCAGAAGTCATTGTTTTGCACCCTATGCAATTCTACTTCAGTACATCATTGGATGTGGTGTAGCATTTGCATATCAATCAGTAAGTGAAAAGCACTGAGAAACACTATCAACACTATCATTGTTACATTTTGCATACTGTGTGGGACCAAAAGTTTATTTTAAAACATTTTGTGCAGCCCACCTTCCTACAGCCTCAAAACTGGGATTCATAATTTCCCAAGTTGTTCCATTCTTCACAATCTCCTGTATCCCAGCTTACTTTAGTGATGCAGGTGGAGTTGCTGTGGTTGGTACTGTGCTGAAGGAGATGACAAAGGTAAAAGTGGTAGGCCCTGCAGAGGATTGTCCAGGACTGCTGCTTCTGCTATGACCTCTGGTGTTAGTGACACTTTTTTCATTTTCACTTGCAGGACTGTCTAATAAATCCAGGTCTCATCATTTTCGTGAATGCTCAAATTCCTTGCATCAGAATCATTTTCTGACAAAATTGTGAGCATCTCTATCACTTGTTCAATGGAAAATCTTCTTCTATGAGCCATTTTTGAGTCTTTGTCAGTTATTCTGTTACCATGTATGTTCAAACCAACAAATAAGCAGACACCACTTCTCATGGGAATTGACAGAAGTAGGTAATTTTACAATATACTGAACTCAAGAGACAAGCAGATGCTTATTCTCATGGGAACTGAGAGAATTATAGCTAAATTATGTTAAAATTCAATCACATCAGAAACCTATTCTTTGAGACTTCAAACTCATCCGGTCTAGAATTATGAACATTTATCCTCACTCCCCAACCATGTGGGAAAGGTAAATTCATTTTCCCTCCAGAATTATGGGGGAGGACGTGGAAGAAAACTGTGCTCAACCAAAGGCCCAGGATGGGACCACTCTACATTCAGAATTACAAGGAGACAATGGACCCTCTTCCATGAACAATGTACAGAACTGATACTGATAAAAAAAAGGGCCAAGCTCAACCCAACAGGATAGCAGAGATTCAATTCTGAACCCGTATTACAAGTAGGCTCCTGCATAGGCTAGTGCCTCTCCTACTGACATCTGGGAAAAAACATCCAGGGACCCAGGTAGGAGGGGCCCCCAACTTCACCCTCTTCTCCAAGAGTGGAGGAAATTCATTCTAATACTGTGGAGGAAAAGCTTCTGTGTACCACCCCAGCAACTTAAACTGGGTGTGGTAAGGACTCCCCAGCTCTACATGTAGAACCTTGAGGGTAATGCACATTCAAAAGTCCTGAGGAACAGTGAAATGGGTGAACCAAGTCCCTACATTTTTAAAAGCAAACTGACCCTGATTTACTCTAACCAATGAAAAGCAGGGACAGGTAGGATCTCCTTATGCTTTACTCCTGGTAATCCATGAGTGGGAGTTCAGCACAGCACAGTACAGTAATACCACCCAGTCAGCCTCTAGGTGATCTTATGGAACACCTCATTTCTACAGAGCCTGTTGCAACCTAAATATATGATACTGAATTAGTAGTTGCTTGTGCAGAATTGGTTTGATAAAAGCGCACCTGCCTGGGCAAAACTTGCCGCAGAGTGTGATCCTGTAAAAATTAGGTAAGGGAAAATAGAAACAAATGTAGCAATGAAAATATTCACCCCTCTGTATACTATAGTGGAAGTGGTTAAGACAGCTACAGGGGGTAGTCAAAAACCCCTCAGATAAAGATACTGCCAGATCATGAAAATAATGTAAGATAAAAGTATTGGGAAAGGTCCACATATCAGCCTGCACAATGTCCTCCAGCAGGCAATTCAACCAGGATACTAGAGACCTAGAAAGTGAAGAATCTGATTAGACATGACTCACAGAAGACACTTCGTCTTCAAAAACAGTCCAGAATAAGCAATATGGATCACTTTATACCCATTTATTCAATGTAACTGGAGATAAATCCTAGGAAACTGAATGATCCCAATGAATAAACAGTTGTTGTCTAGCATCTCTAAAGGTATTAGTATGGGCAAGAAAACCATTAAGACCATCACTAAACATAACAAACAATCGAACTCTGATTGGTCATAAAGTGAAAAATAGTGATCAGATAAATCAATGAAAAGGATTTATCCACTTCCCTGTCTGACAGTATTTTAGGGGAAAAGAAATGATCTGAGGACATAGGTAGAATAATAAAGCATCCTCTGCAAAATCAGTGCAAACCACTCTGGTTGGCAATGTCTGTAGGTCAGCAGCAACAAAAAATAAACCTTCAGGGAAAGGTGATACATAGCACATGAAGCTAAGGTCACAACAGGTGTTGAGAAATGACATGTAATGTAACCTTAATATACCACTTAGGTAACTGGAATGGTCATTTGAGACAAAAGACTGAAAGCAGCTTGAAGAAGCCAGAGAGTACTGGGGACTCAAATAATTTTTGTCTAGACTATCGAACTGTAGTTGATAAGGCCGCCTTATACAAGGCAATTATGGAAGAAGCAAAACCCTAGCCAAAGAGCCAGGTCAAAAATGAGTTATGATTGACACTGCTGATCGAAATGGGTTCAACCTCCTCTCAATACACCATTGCTGATAGGTGTGTCAATTTTGTTCATAAATGTCCATTGCAGGACTAAGCAAAGTCTGAGACAGATACATGGCAACCTTAGAAATTAAACTCCGACACCATGCAAAGTACTGCATAACCTCCATGCCTGAAGCTTGAGCTTTTGGATGGCCAGGTGTACCATGTTAAGTTATTGCTGCCTCCACAGAGATGGCCAAAGATGAAGTGGAAGAGGTTTGCATTCCTAACTGTACCGTGGAAGTTGAAACCAGGAAGTAGTTGCCAATCTGGTGCTATCAACAGGATCCAACAATGGGTTGGAACAAATCATATTTAGTACCTTGGATAACATACAAATTGAAGGGAATTGTAATTCCATCCCATCCATTGCCAAAACTTGAGTGTGAGGTAGTTGAGTGTTCCAAAATGAAAGCCAATTCAACAGAAAACCTCATGATTCATCATCTATCCTGTTGGAAAAATCTGTTTGGGTTGAAATAATTAATCTGCTATCACATTCATCATCTGTGGTACATGATAGTCTAGTAGGGTGACATGATAGGAGTGGTCCCAAGAAAGAAGATCCAAGGTTCCAAAACAAGGAGCTTTGGATCAAGTGCCCCCTAGACAGGAAATACAAGACCACATATGGAATTGTACGAGTGAAGCCTGACGACTTTTTTCTTAATAATCCCAGACCATTGTGTAGGGAAGCCTCATCGTTCATGTATAGACTCTGGAATTCCTGACTGTTGAGATATGCATCCCATCCCTGAAGCAAGGCATTTGTGTAGAGGTGGATCTATGAACAAAGTGGCAGCAGAGAAACCTATATCTTAATATTGTTCTGATCTAATAACCCATTGAGGTCAAAGAATGATCCTGAATAAGTAAACTGGGAAATCCAGTGAAATGATGCTTATGATCCCTTGGTTGCATAAAGACCAATGAAAGGATCTCTTGTGTACTCATCCTAAATGCATGCAGAATTTGAGTGATGCCCACATTCCCAAACGAGAAAGAACCATCTGTGCAGTGGAAAAAAGAGAGGTGAGTTCCTTCCTGTTCCCTAGCATGGAGCCAGATGGGAGTTGGCTGAGCCCGACTGAGATATGTGACTGAGCAAATACCCAGATTGACGACATATTGAGTTGGAGAAAGAATAGATGTCTCAGCTTTGAGAATGAAGCCTGCCTCGGTTGTTTCTGAAAGTAGAATCCGGATGTGACATTCTGACAAGTGACAAGATGGTGCCAGCAGTAACCAGTCGTCCATAAAATGGTGTTTGTACAGCAATAGAGAAGGGAGATGACGAGAAAATGCTTCTATGATTCAACAGAACCCATGTGGTTCCAATGCTAGTCCAAAGTGAATATTTAATGTTTATGGTGACTAATTATTGTGAGCTTTATGTCATCTTGAGCATTAAACTATTGGCCTCAACTGGCATACCCCTATAACATTTCAGTATTATTAATACAGGTTTAATACTCAGCTTTAAACAAAACATTTAAAAGGATAATCACTATTTCTATATGTACTGATGGAAATAGGTGATTACAGATATCTCAAGTATAATCCATTTTACAAAAACAAGAAGAATTAATTCAAAGCTTATTAAATATTCTTCATGTAGGTATTACAGTATTGTTGCGTCAGCGAGGTTACGTGACTAGTGTCACGCCACGTTTCTAGAAATATCCTGTTCCTTCGTGAATGCCCTAGCATTTACTAGATATATGTTAGACTGGTATATATATAACGCTCACAACGTGACGGGGAATAATCTGTGTAGGGAATGAGTCTCTCGAGCTCGTGAGACATGAATTAGAGTTTGTTATAGCGCGACTGTTGAAAATAAGTGTATCGGTAAAGTTATATTCAGAAAGAATAAACCAGTTTTATTTAAGAAAGGACTTGTGTCGCTAAAGTTTCGTGGAACGAAGTTATGGAAAATCAATTAACGACTGGAGGCGTAACAAATTGGTGTCAGAAGTGGGATAAAAAAAAGAAGAAGAAGAAAAAGAGAAGATGGAAACAAGAAGCGGCAAATCAAACAACAGTTTAGCAGATTTGATGGCAGCAATACAAGAACAGCAAAAGAAACAAGAAGAGAGACAACAGCAGTTGCAAGAAAACCTGCAACAATGGCAGCTTGAACAACAAAATAAACAAGAAAGAAACAAGAAGAACGAGAAATTAAACAAGAGGAGAGATTACAGCAGTTGTTAGAGGAAAAAGAAAAG
>NW_013668625.1:102526-109114 GCF_000517525.1 Limulus polyphemus | reverse complement strand
CTATTAGAGGTAGGTGTGGTGCTTCGCCTACCAACCACCATCTTGAAAGTACCAACAGAAAGGGGTAAAATGCCAAGCACACACCGTGTCTTTGTGACAGGAAAGCTGGATGGCCAAAGGTGCAACTTTGTCATAGACTCTGCGTCTCAGCAAACCCTTGTGAGCATCAAGGTGTTAAATCACAAAGGAGTACCAGAAGCCATACAGAAGCTTTATGGTGTGACAGGGCATTCTACAAGATTGTGGGGACCAGTGTGGGTAACTATTGAGCCTCATGAGCACAAAGGAGAGACAGAAAGTATACTTGGCTGACATTGAAGACGAATGCATATTAGGATTGGACTATCTACTACCGAGGAAATTTGTAATTGATTTTGATGAAATGACGTTTGGGAACAACAAAGGCCAGGTTCCGGTAACTGTTAAAAGAGAGGTTGAACTAATTAGGTGTCATTGGGCTGCAGTCAAGCCGACCGAAAAGGTTGATGATGATGAAATGGAACTAAATACAGATATCAAAGCAGAACAGGAGAAAGACCAGGATTTGAGGCTAATGATTAATTTTCTAAAAGCGAGTGTTGTGCACCCTGCTTGGGAGAAAGTGTCTAAGCCCTGTGACAAAGCACTATTGGGTGTAATGGGACCAGTTAAAGCTTGCAGATGGTATTCTTGTACGGAGATGGGAAACTACCGATGGGAAAGTGACGACTTGGCAAACAGTTATACCGAGGAAGTTACGGGAAGTTGTGCTGCGTCAATCCCATGATAATTTAATAGTAGGACATCTCGGAATTAGGAAGACATTGAGTCATTGATTTTACTGGATAGGTATGAGGCGAGATGTGGAAGAATGGTGCAGGACATGCAGTACAATTAGCGCTAAAAGTGGACCCAAGCATAAGGGATGCCCACCTTATGAAGAGTTGCCTGAAAATGTGTCAGAGTTGGTGAAATTGTTATCGGAAAGGATGGATGATATTCACCATCAAGTACGTTCAAACTTGAAAACGTCTGCTGATTCGATGAAGTTAACTTATGATAAGAGATCTACTGAAGTCAGCTTTGTACCTGGAGACAAGGTATGGTTGTATAGTCCCAGGAAGACCAAAGGGAAGTCTCCTAGGTCGTCTTCTCCATGGGAAGGCCCATATGACATTGTGGATTGTCTCTCAGACGTGACTTTCCGGATAAAATGTGGTCGGCGAGGTAAGCCAAAAGTGGTGCATGCCAACAGGCTTTGGTGTTATCACGGTCCAGGACATTTCAGTTGGGACGAAGTGAACAACAGAACAAATGACACTGCTGAAGACGTGCCATCTGAAGAAGCCACCGTCGAAGAAGAAACTCTACTCAGTTTTGAGAAGGGAAACGATGAAGCTCTTGATGAAGTTACTACCACTGATGTGACTATTATCGACGACAGGACTTTTCCTGATGAAGCAGATGAACCCCATATGAAGCAGAAGCCAACGAGATGGAGACCTGTACGGAAGAAGATACGTCCCATAAAATTAAGAGACTTTGGTGAATTGTGATTTTGTGATTGTAATTCTGTGCGTTTAATTAAGTTATTGTTCATTGTTATTGGTTTATTGTATGTGGTTATTGTTCGGGACGAACAATACTAAGGAGGGGGCAGTGTTGCGTCAGCGAGGTCACGTGACTATGTCACGCCACGTTTCTAGAAATATCCTGTTCCTTCGTGTTAGTCTGGTATATATATAAGACGCTCACAACGTGAAGGGGAATAATGTGTGTAGGTAATGAGTAATTGAACTGCAGTCAGAGAGAGAGACGTATTGTTGAAGTCGAGCTCGTGAGACGTGAATTATAGTTTGTTATAACGCGATTGTTAAAAATAAGTGTATCGGTAAAGTTATATTCAGAAAGAAAAAAACAGTTTTATTTAACAAAGGACTTGTGTCGCTAAAGTTTCGTCGGAACGAATTTACGGAAAATCAATTAACGACTGGAGGCGTAACAGTATGATAGTTATTTTAAATTTCTATTCAGAATACTGGAACAAATAAGCATATAAGGCCTACTGTGAAATACAATGAACAATAAACTTACAAAGTTCTTTGCAATGTAAAAATAAGCTAATGGATAATACACACAATATGCATTAAGCAACTAAAATGATAATTTTGAACTGTACAAAGCCATACACAGAGAGTACTGAAACACAAGTTATTTGTTTGAAGTACTTGCTGTGAACACTAAATATGGCAAAATACCTTACATCTTTCATACCATCATCTACCGAGGATCAGTATCATGTAAGTTAACTATGTTAAAATGTAAAGTAAAATAGCTTAAAGTGGTTAAACATATTTTTTTTCTTCAAAGGGCAATACAAAATTTAACACAAATTCTCTTATGTGTGTTTGTAACTGGAATATAAACTGCATACTGTATAGTTAGTTAACACTGTAAACCATATGTATACTTAAGTAATACTAAGTAAATAGCCAACTTATCCTTTCAAATGTCTTGTTTTGAACAGGAAGTTAAATTAGTAAATGTTACATTTGGTAAAATAAAATACTGTGATACTGGAGTAGTGTACAACCCAGTGGTTAAAATATTTGATATTTGTTAATGCAATCTCAACCATTTAGTGTTCTTCCTTGGTCTAAGCACTGACTAGAGCTTATTTTATTTGTTATAACATATAGCTGTGTCTTAAACAGGTTTTTCTCAGTCTTATGTTCAAGTCAATATAACAGAGGGCATGACCTGTTATATCAATAACTATTCCAATGTAAAACTATTTATAAGAATGTCCAGCAGAAGGTTGAACATGTGAGCAAAATCAGTTTTAAAATTATACATTTGGCAATTAGACACTCAGTCAGCCCTATATAGTTCGTCACAAAATCATTACTGCAATACACACATAGCTAGGGCAGTAAATCACTAATTCTATATTTAAGAGGTACTTTTTCAATGAAGATGACAAACAACTTCAGATAAATATCTATTTATTCTACCCGACAAGCAGCTAGCTATCAAGAGTTAAAAATACTGAACACATAGTTGTGAAAGTGAGTGACAAATGTTAAGGTTTTGTTTTAATAAATATATCCACCTATATAGAACATATTGTTACGCCTCTGGTCGTTGGTTAATTTCTGGATAATTTCTTTGGAATGAAACTTTAGCGATACAAGTCCTTTCTTAAATAAAACTAGTTTATTCTTTCTCAGTTCAACTTTGCAATACACTTATTTTCCACAGTCACTTTAAACACACGCTATAATTCACAATAATTCACGCACTTATTTACGGTCACTACCGCACTTGACTCAATTGTCCATTTTTATCTCTGCCTGTCTGCAATTCAATTTCGATTAATTTGTCTCACGTTATCCGGCGCACTTATGTACAGGAATAGAGGGCGCCTAGTACATACTGGATTATTCGTGATGTTCCCCGATCCTTCTAGAATATCATGACGTGTTACCAGAGTCACGTGACTACCGCTGTCGTAACAATATTAAAGTACATTGATGATACATTTAGTTATGAACCATTTAATAAAGACCCCCACAATATAACTAGAAAAAATGCTAAAGACATTTTAAAGAACTTTAAAAGTATAACCACTATACCCATGCAAATTCTAGACAATCTTAGACCATCTCATTCTAAACATCCTCAACTGTATGGATCATAAATCTGAAACACCTTTAAGACCCATAGTCTCCATATGCAACTTCCCATTAGCTTCTGTATCTTGGCTATTCAAAAAGCTACTTCACCCTACTAACGCCAATAACTTTCTCAATACCACCCAGAAGTTTATACCCTTTCCTGATGCCATGATCACTACTGAAAACAGCAAACTTATTACTACTATATATCCCAAACTATGTGTAAAATCCATTAGAAGAGACATTTAAAATGGTCAGAATAGTGAAAAATATATTTCACTAACTGTGACAATCCCTAACCAGTACATCATTATACTCATTTATTGATTTTAGTACTATTTCCCAGATTAACCATAAGCAGCTCTGGGTAAGTCTTGAAATATTTTTGGTTACAAGGGAATCAAGTGAAACCATCAGTTACATAGGAAACAGGAGAAGTCATTTCCATTTTTTCTTTTGTTTGTGTACTAATAACCATGCGTAAGGGTTCAAGGGGGTTTGGCCAAACTCCCTATCTTTGTGATGTAAAAAAATACTGCCACTAAGTTCAAGTTCATTTTAATATTTAGCATCTGCTCTCCACCGATTGAATAATTACATGAGGCTTTTACAATTTGAAGAAACACTAAGTGCTCTCGCTTTAATACATAATCATTATGACACTGCTATCAAAATTGAAACTGTATGAAAGTTATTTATGGAAAGCATCCCGGAAGGATTGAGAGACCTAAAATGTCATTTCAATAGTGCATACATAGAAAAATTAAATGAAAATCATGAGATTATACTCTACTGACACTCAGTGGTAAATATCATATTTTCAAATATTATGAGATCTCTTCACTGACCTTCAGCTAATTTTGCCATCAACTGAAGTCTACTAGTGGCTCCAAGATCTATACAAGTACGATCCAATTCTTCAATGTCTAAGAAAGATGCATAATGTTAGATCTTTCTGTCACATGTCTGCCAGCTAGTTCAAAGCCATTCAACTGCTCTAGAGTCTTATTGGCATCTTCTGCATCTTAAAACTAAAGGGGTATCAAAATTTACCTTACTAATAAAAGTGTAGGCCTCTGAAGCTTCCATATAATTTGATAAATCAACGTTTTCCCATCATAATAATGTTCCTGTAATATTAGAAAAAGAAGAGTCTAAATAATTTCTTTTATCTTTCTACAATGAACAAATATTTTTCTAAATTAATAATATCTATCAATAATGAGAAAGAAAAAAGATTATTTGGATATATTCTCAACTTTGTTAATGATAAAATGATAACAACAACAAAAAAAAAAAGTAAATATGTCTTGAAAATGATTTTCAAGATTTCACTGGCCAAATTCCAGATGATTTTATGTAAGAAACAAAACAAAATCTAGCCATCTCAAATGACAGAGAATTTTACAAATGAGATAAAACTTGAAAATAAATGCTGAAAACAGACATATTTATACAGTTTGTGTGGTTATGTAACTGAGAGAATATATCATTGGAAGCAGTACAGGTTGTGCCAAATGTATTAGATGTGCCAATCACCAGGAAGTCTCACAATGCCCTAATAAGGAAATGATGCCATTTGCACAACTTGGAGGTCTCAATGCAGCCAATATTAAACAATAGCTGCACAAAAAAAATCTGTATATAATGAATAATACATTATTGCAGCCAAATAAACTTCACACAGCATCCTTAGATGATTTTCTTTGGCTTTTAAACTCTTCATTTACTTCTTATAGACATCATCATCCTCGCATGTGATCCTGAATTGATTTATTACCAGACTTTCCTTAAACAAGTTTGTGAAACTACATATCTATTTAGATTTCCAGACTTACAATCTGATACTCTAAACTTGGTTCTTTTCTTTCATGTTCTCTACAATTTCACTTCCTTTGCTTATATTATGAGTTGTTTATTCTACATATTAACATTCAAGGTGGCATATACAGTGGGCGCTCCTCCAGCAAATCCATGTTAGAGGAACTCAACACCTTATTCGATTAATAGGGATACCGGAACACAGCCACATTAAGTCTCCAATAAATGCTTACATATATATATATATTTGAACATAAATGAAAAGCACTAGCCTATACAGTATTTTATATGAACTAAAAATATAAAATCATAAACATAATAACATTCACATGAGATATCCTGCAGTTATAAATGAAAATATGTTAAATGAAATAATACAGTACTACATTTTTTTGTAACACTCGCCAATGAATGATAAAGACCTTTCATTGATGACAGGAGGACTTGCGATGATGATGATAATAGATTTGGAGGCTGGGAGGTTAGTTTAAGGCTGATGGATCATTGGAAAATTTAGCCTCAAACTACAATGAAGCAGAAGTAGAAGTTGATGGGATGGGGGTCAGAAGGCATTACATTGGCTGACTTGTGCTTCATAAAGTCAGTAGTTTTAAGTTGTATGGCTTTCCTCCGCAAATCTTTCAATATTTCTTTTAGGTGCTAGAACGTTATTAAATTTAAATTTAATGCTTCTCTCTATTATGGGACCCATGTCTACAGTCATTTCTGCGAGCTTATCTACCATGCATATGAAATCGGACACAGCCTTAGCTGTGAGGATGGGTTTAGCAGGTTTTGTCTCTTGAGCATCTTCATTACTATCACTCAGTGGCGTAGCAAGTGGGCAGTAGCCCCAGAGCGCAGGTATGAAGTGGCTCAAAATTTCCTTTGGCCTATAATGGCTATTAATTAATAATTATACCCTCCCCTAGGATATAGCGCAACTGCCCTACGTAAAGTAAATACAACACAGTATTACGTTATTTGTGTGCATTACGCTTGCAGTTTTAACTTTCAAAAGTCGCCCAGTGAAATACAGTGAGACCGAATTGACGTACTGAAGTAAATTACACTATTCCATCATTCATGTGTAGATCAAATACAAGTCCTC
>NW_013668625.1:99861-102419 GCF_000517525.1 Limulus polyphemus | reverse complement strand
AACTGGTGTGCAAGATTGGCAATATATGCAACAGGTAAAGTCTAGATCTAGTAAACATTATAGGCCTAATGTAGTGGTTTCTAATTGTGTTGGCTGATTTAAATCATGTCTTACACCAACTAATGTACTAGACTTTAGGCCTAATTGCAGTTATAACTTTATTTCTAGACCCTAGGTGCATCATCATACAAATTTTATCCCATATTATAGGCATACTTAGACCTATACTAACTATTAAACTAGGCATTGCACTGCGACAGATCTAATGACTAAGTTAATAGATCTAGATGTAACATTTGTTCTAAAAGTTAGACCTAATAAATCTAAACCTAGTATTCATGAGGCAGAGTTATATCTAGATCTGGATAGATTCAACACAAGGTGCTTTCAATCTATGCACCCAAATCTAAGGTCTAGTTTAGATGTATAAAGCTAAATTTCTGTCATTATTATTACATCTAGATCCAAACCTAAGACTAAAAACAGATTTGTCAGAAACAAATCCACAGAATAGTGTTGCTAAGCTAAAAGAGGATGACCTAATAAATATTTTAACACGCAAGGATATTGGATTTATGAAGTTTGATACAACAGGCTCAGCAGTTGTAAAACATGCACATTGCACAGAGATTGTTAAAGTTGGAGCACATGATTTTCACCATAAAGAAGGTCCATTTGATGCCAAAGATGGGTATTCTATGACTGCATTTTGTTTCAAACGACGTCTTCTGAATGGACAAGAGGTCAATTGTTCCTGGTTGGTGTATTCACCTCTACATAAAGCAGCATACTGTTTTTGTTGTCTTCTTTTTTCATCTACATGACATCTGATAGTCGGTGTGCTTTCAAAACAAAGGGTGGATTCTCTATGTGGAAAAAAATTAAAAAGTTAAATGCCCATGAAAATAGTCACAGTCATCGTGAATCATTTGCTGCTTGGAAAGAAACTGAGCGCCGAGTTAGTCTTCAAAGTGGCATTGATGAAGTGCTGCAAAGGCAAATTCAGCAAGAAAAATAAATGGAGAGATGTACTGCAACAGTTGCTGGATTGCACACTATATTTAGCTTCTCAGAATATTGCATTTTGTGGTCATACTGACGACATAACCTCAAACGAAAACCCTGGAAATTTCCTGTCACTTTTGCAGTTATTAGCAAAGTATGATTCAATAATGAGAGAGCATTTAGAGCATGTTAAAAACAAGCAAATGTCAACATCTTATCTCTCTCTCGAAATCCAAAATGAGTTTATAAATCTCATGACTTCACATGTGCGAAATTATTGTTTGTCAGCAATTCGTAGAAACAAATACTATGGTATTCTGTTTGATTCCACACCTGATTTAGCTCATTGTGAGCAATTGGCCCAAGTGATTCAATTTATTGACATTGACTTTAAGACAAGAAAAGTAGAAGTCAAAGAGTCATTTATTGCCTTTATACAGATAAAGGAAAAAGACACTGTCAATATTGAGAAAACAATAAGCACAAAATTAGAAGTGGATGGAATTTTATTGAGTGATTGTTGTTCACAATGTTATGATAATGCTGCTGTCATGTCAGGTCATCTGTCAGGCGTTCAACAAATAATTCTGAACAAAACCCCAAAGCAGTGTTTATAAACTGTTACAACAGTTATTACCTTTTTTGGTATAATTGAAGCCATTTATAATTTCTTAGCTAATTGAACAACTCGATGGGACGAACTTAAGGAGCTTAAGATCTCTGTCAAACGTGAATCAGAAACACAGTGGAGTGCAAGAGAAGAGGCAGTAAAAGTTGTACTTGAAAAACTAGATGAATTGCTAGGACTGTTAGAGCAATTAAATGAGAATGGCAACACAGCTGAAACAAAATGTGATGCTCATAATATTCTGCAATGCATACTTACATTTGATTTTCTTGTACTTTTTGCATTTTTTGGAGAAATCTTTTATCATCTATCAATAGAGTGCAGATACGTCTTCAGGACCCAAAAATGAATTTTAGAGAAGTAGCTGTTAATCTTGATTCTTTGAAAAACAAATTGATAGAATCACATGAAAAGTCCTGTCAAGAAGCACTTAAAATGGACAAGAATCAATGTGAAACATGGGGATTGACCATTGAAAAAAGAAAAATATGTTGTAAACGAGTGCCAGGTGAAAATGCAACTGATGCTGGATTGACTGCTGAACGGGAAATTTATCGCATCATGAAGGATTTTATTGATCGCTTGCTTACAGAAACAACAGGAAGATTTTCTCACTTACTAGATTTAGATTCACGGTTTGAATTTCTACTAGATGTGCAAAATATTGTTTCTGGAGATTTCGAAGATGGAAAATTGAAAGAAAAATGTTCTGACTTAGGAAAGAGCTATCCAGGTGATATTGATGGATTAGAATTGTACAGAGAAATTAAAGACTGTAGAATGTTGATAAGCAAAAGAACACAGACCGATTTTCCTGAACCAATGGTTGCAACTGATTTGCTAACATTCATAATTTCATATGGTGAAGATGTTTTCTGAAATTTAAGAATTGCATTGCAGATTTTGTTAGCAATTGGGATTTCTA
>NW_013668625.1:96376-99328 GCF_000517525.1 Limulus polyphemus | reverse complement strand
TTGATGCATTTGTAGTAGCAAAAGCACGAAAGATTTATATAATGTAACCACGAATACCAGAATGCTACCTGTACAAGATCTAATTAAGTATATGTACAATTTTGTAAACTAATAAAATGTTATTTGTAAATTTAAGTAGTATTTTATCAATCTGTTTTATAATCCATGTACACCACAAGTGACTGGCTTCTCATATAAAACACAAGTTTCAAAACTATGGATATAACAGAAATTTATTCTGCATGCTTGAAAGATTACTCTAGCTATGTGACTTTGAACAATACTGGGTGACATAAATATCAGAATGGTTTACAAACTATGTAAGTACACCTAGTAGGCTATACTTCATTAGTTTCAGGTTTACAGTTGTTATATTGTGACTTTATTTTAGGCCTGTGTAAGGCGGTAATTAATTCTTTATGTTATTATCATTAAGTGCGTAATGAGTCACAAAACAAATAATCAAAACATTTCAGAAGTGGGGGTGCCAAAAGTGCCTTTACCCCCGGGTGCTGAGAACCCTTGCTAGACCACTGCTATCACTGTAGATGTAGGCTATCAGCACTTCAAGTTCTTCATTTGTTGGCTCTTGGTAATGGTATTCCAGCAGCTCAACTACCTCCTCATCCCTCATATTATCAAACACCTCACCTTCGATATCTTTAGCGAGTCTCATGATATAAGCAACTTCCTTCTCAACCATAAGAAAGCTCTTGAAATCTTTCAGGACTTCAGGCCAAAGATGATGCCAACATGCATTTATGGTAAACTATTTTACCTCATCCCATGGTATTTTGGTGACATTGATACTGTCCTTAATGTTATAAGCTTTTCAAAACTTGGTTAAGTTTTTGAAAACACTGAAGTCTATAGCTTGGGTTGCACATCGGTAGACATTCCTTTATAGTAAGACTTGAATGGCCCTTCATTACTCCTCGGTCCATCGGTTGTAGGATGGATGTGGTATTGGGAGGTAAATATATTATTAGGATAGCTGAATTGCAGTATGTCAGGGTCATGAACAGAAGTATTATTCAAAACCTTAAAGTCGAGGTTCTTCTTCGCCAGGTATTCTTTAACTTCATGCACAAAATGATTTTGCAACCAGACGTTGAATTGCATTATAGTTATCCAAATCTTTTTATTTGAACACCAAACCACAGACAAATGTTACTTATTCTTGCCTTTTAATATGCATGGGTTTGCGGAGCAATACACTAACATAGGTTTGCATTTAAAGTCATCCGATGCATTCCCGCAAAAAAGCAAAGTGAACCTATCCTTAAAAGCCTTAAGCCCAGATGCTACCTTCTGCTCCTTGGTGATGTATGTCCTGTTGCCATCTTCTTATAAAGAGCTGTCTCTCATTTACATTAAACACCTGTTGAGGGGCATATCCTTTTTCTTTAACGAATTCAAGGAACCATGGCAGCTGCAGCGCTATCGGCTGACCAAGCTTCTCGTTATGCAGGTTGAAATGCTGCTTAAATTTGGCAAACCAGCCTTTACTTGCCTGAAACTCACTGACATTCACAGCACTTCCACCCTCATTGGAGATTACATATTCCTACAAACCACGTGCTTTCTCACGTATGGATATGCTAGCAACAACTTTTTTGTGTCTTACATTCAAAATTTTTATGAAACTACTTTTTGTTTATGTTATACCAATTAGTATAGCATAAAAGCTTAGCTAATAATCCATATTTTAATAGTATATAAGTTTTAAGTTCTTAATTCTATAAGGCAATATTTAAAAATATCCTAAATTTCCCCTAGTGTAACACACGTGACACATTTTCTCTAGGTATCTTCTCTTCCCTATTTTATCCCCCCCCCCACCAGTAACGATGAAAGGAAATGTAAATTACTTCCTATAAAATTGTCATTGCTCAGACAAACCATAATTTGTATAGCCTTCAATTTTGTTTCATTACAGCTATCAAATAGAAAATCATACCCCTTCTGCCACACCCACCTGTCACATCCTCTCTTTCATTTATAACCAACAGAAAGTCAATGTTTGCATCTATCAAATGATGTATTATATTACACTGTGTTCTGAACAGACAGATGTCAATTTCATTTCTAATACACGGGAACATTAACGACTAACTTGGATAAATTTGTAATGGCTCTTGTCGCATAGTTAGAAAGCCCGAAAATTGTTAAGTTAGGGAAAATTGTCAACTTTTTGCATGTTATTAGTCTATGTTCTTTGGTGCATTATTTAACGATAAAAATTAATAATAAATACATGTATACTGTTACAAGTTTAAAGCTACTTTGGATAAACGAATTTTGTTTCATGTTACAATTTGAAGTAATTCTATAAAGAAAGAAAAAGGTAATTTAGATTTATTCTTTATTGTTAAGAGGTTGGTCAAATTGACGGATCCTGTATAGAGATAGAGTAGAGAAAATAACAGATAAATATAAAGTTTTACTGAAAAAACGTTTGAAACGTATTTAGGAGATTTTAGGGATTACATAAAGAAACTTTGAGGTTTTTGAGATGAAGAAAAGTATTTTTATACTTTACATAAACATTATTTTACATACGGACTATTCAAAACAAATACTCAATATATACAATGATAAATCTTTAGTTTATTAAAAATACTTCACTAAAAATATGATTTTTGTATGTGAAAGACTTGACTTATAATGTTAACTGAAAGACTACCAAATTTCGTGAAGATATACACACTATCTTGAAAGTTAGAAGTATTATAACGATCTAGAGCATTCACATGCTTGCATGTTGTGCGAACCATGCATAATCTAATTTTCCATACTCAGCAGATAATTGGTTGCATTAGTTTTGCGTGTATAAGCAAATCTGAGTGCTACTATAGCGTGAGGTCTACCACTGCATTATCCATCCCTCATGGATATCACACATTTCCATACAATTATTATAGCGACAAACACTTAATTTGATACATTTTT
>NW_013668625.1:91614-96331 GCF_000517525.1 Limulus polyphemus | reverse complement strand
AAAAATGTATCAAATTAAGTGTTTGTCGCTATAATAATTGTATGGAAATGTGTGATATCCATGAGGGATGGATAATGCAGTGGTAGACCTCACGCTATAGTAGCACCCAAATCTGTGTTGGACGACCCTGCATTGTAGGAGGGTTTAAAGTATACCAAACAATTACTTCTATAACTACACCATGGGTGGGTTTGTACCTGAGAAAAAAACCCTGTTAGGGCACCTGCCTGTGGTACTCAAGCACATGTGCCAAGTGGGACCTGTTACTTTGTCAGTGGGGGCTGTAACACAATGCCAAATTTGGGTTCAACAACCCTGAAAATCTATTCTTAGAGCCATTATGCTTGGGTAACGTTTTGACAGTGCTTTAGCCCCCCCCCCACCCCACACACTTTAGTAGATAAAGACATCTCCTAGGCTAATTAAGTTTAGTCCTGTTAGCATAACTAAGGAATAAGTTGGCTGAACATACATGTAAGGCTACAAATTGAACTAATATAGGATTACCTACATTCAGGAAATTATTGTAAAAAATCCCAAAACTGTTATCACATGAAATCTAAATTCAAATCATTCTAATTTGAACTATATTCATCCTCATGTCAAAAGTACCATACTTCATAATTTTGTTGGATATAATTTATTTGTTCTAAATAACAATACTTCAACTCTCACACAAATTCTTTTCGAGATAATTTAGATTTATCTGCCACCACTTCACAATTGTTTAATACCTCATACTTAAATAATTAAATATCTCTTGTTTTTACATCTTCTTTCTGTCTGTCTATGATTTAACCAAAGCAAATAAATTCTCCAAACAAACTTGAACTTGTTCTATAAAAAATCATAACTGCTATTTCTGATGTTACTAACTTAATGGTTTCTTTTCCTGCTATTAACTACAACCTTAATCATTGGAACCTTACTCAAAAAAGTCATAACTAATGATTTTGAAAAAATATTTTTATAAATTTTTAAATAATTCAATATTTGGAAAGACTATGGAAAATATTAGAAAACGAGATGATATAAGGTTGTGTTCTGATCCAAATAAAGTTGGAAAATTAATAGCTAAACCAAACTTCAAGGAAAGAAAAATATTTACAGAAACATTATCTGTTATTCATATTGATAAAATAAAATAATATTCAACAAACCAATTTGTGTTTGTATGAGCATTCTAGATCTTTCGAAAACATTAATGTATGATTTCCACTATGGATATGTGAAACCAAAGTATGGTGATGGCTTAAACCTATTACACTAAGTTACTGATTCTTATATGTATGAAATAAAAACAGATGACCTATAACGATATAACAGAAAAAATATTTATTCGATACTTCAGACTATCCAAACGACAATTCTTATGGTATTCCGTTAGTAAACAAAAACGTTTGGGGAAAAATGAAAAATGAGAATAATGATTGAATTTCTGGGGCTTACATCTAAGTTGTATGCTTTAAAATTACCAGATGATAATTTTTTTTTTAAAATAGAATTACATTCGATGAATTTAGTGAATATTTATTTGATCAGAAGGAAATATATAAAACTATGAATATAAAAAGAAGTAAAAAGCATGAAATATATTATATTAAAGTTAATAAGAAATAATTAAGCACAATGACGATAAAAGATATATATTACCAAATGTTATTATTACTTTAGCGTGGGGTCACAAGCTATCGCCCTATATTTTTTATTATTTTTTTCCAAATAAAGCATTAAATACATTTAACGCTGTTGGTACACTTCAACATGATACTGAAACTCGTAGGCTAAGTGATCTTACGAATACGGTGTTAAATACTCTATCTCTGAATTAAAAATAATTAAAGCTCAGTTTGTTGATAGAAAGGTAAATGTGCTAA
This sequence comes from Limulus polyphemus, assembly GCF_000517525.1. Classification (NCBI taxonomy): domain Eukaryota; kingdom Metazoa; phylum Arthropoda; class Merostomata; order Xiphosura; family Limulidae; genus Limulus; species Limulus polyphemus. The sequence continues at coordinate 94,454 of NW_013668625.1, read as the reverse complement.
TGGATTACAAATGCAAAAAATCCCAATATTCTAACCTGATCTATTTAGTTTACCGGAAAGATCTAACTTTCGTATAACGAGGAACGAAAGATTGTGAGAATAATAAAATAACTCATGCCATTGAATTTAGGTCTTCAAGATATAGAATACTCAGACGATTTTTTACAATTATTATAGACCTATTTCTAAAGGATGTTGTTTAATTTTAGAATTATTTACGACATACATTCGATGTTTATTATTAAAGTGTAATTTTTTCATTTTTGTGTTGTAGTATTTTTACATTATTTGGAGGGAAGCATGTTTTCTTCGAAGATGCTTTCCATGTCACTGGAAAACATTTTGGGAATAAAAATGGTTAAATTCGCTACAGGTGGCGCAGAAACATTAGATATATATATAATTTACTGAGAAGTAGTCTAGCTGGTCACTTTCGCTAGTTATGGTAACAAATAAAAGATTAAGCATAAAATTAAACTCCTTATTTAACAATGATACATATTACATATTATATGAAACCTTTAATCATATATATTATTCATCAGATTTTTCTTTAACAAAGAGAGAGCACTGGAAAAAAGGCTATTTGCCATCGATATCCAGTGTACATGAATAAAAAAAAACCTTTAGAAACTATTTCTCTGTATTGAGCTATAAAAAGAGAAATACAAAAATAAGTTTTACACATTAACTAAAAAAAACACACACAAATGCTTCTACACAATAATGTAACCTACTGTTTACAATTTAGCTGGAGAGGATAGTGCAACTAACCTAATGTTTTCCCAGCAGTAAGTCCTGCAATACAGCCACGGACTTAACAGTAGAGTTAGAACCAAAACACAACCCACTAATAATAGAAGTTGTCATCTTGCCACTACCTCCCACATTATCACGCTTGTGAGAAACACAAGCTCTGGCATAACATGGGCGCAGGGTCTAATAAGAAAGAAACGGGAGAGTGATAGTAACCACACAAGTGACCGACGTAAGTGAAGAATCCATCAATGGGGCTCTTCATTTGCTTTCTTGAATACTCCAACTTGCGTCATTTCCTATTTTTCAGGGTTTTGTGGTGTCTCCTTCGTGTCAGTATCAGGCATTACAGTGGTAGGCAGTTGTGTGGCTTGCACACTGGATATCTCAACACTCTCATCAAATTCTCATATTCCCCAACATAGGTTGTCCCTAAATAATGTTCTCTTCTCGTAGTGATTCGCTAGTATTTCTCCAGTTAATAACAATATTTTCTTAGTTGGTATCCCATAACTATTGCATTGGTATTCTTATTTTCATTAGTAGCAACTCTAGCTCATTATACAGTTTCTCTTTGACCTCATATATCTGAAGAGTTGCCCATTAACAACTTCCTAACCTTGAAACCCTGGCTGAAACCTACATACATTCAACCTCGTGACTACATTTTTTTTCTGCCTTTAATTTTCAACAGTCCACCAATCCATTCGTGGCAGTTATTTATGTTTAATACCTTTCAAGCTCCAAAACGACCTTTGGGGTATGAAAGACAATCAGGGATATTCAGAACTTTTGTTTCTCTTCACCCTACGAGGGGTATTGTTATAGTGGCCTAAATGAAATTTTATATGAAAATCTTAATCGTGAAGTGAATCGATGGGCTAAGTATTTAAAATAAGGAGAAAAATAGTAGGTGTTACACGAAATGAATGAGTGAAAGATGCCTCATAGCATCGATCATCGAACAGGAAAGCCAGAAAAGAAGAAAGCCAATGGGTGTGAAGATGGTAAACACGTGTTATTTATATCACGTAGCGATGACGTCAGTCGAGGCTGCGTTGAAGTCGTTCAAGAGAGATTTGGAGGACCAAGTAACAAAGTACAGAAGTCTGCAACTAATCAAATTATTTTTTTAAATTAATAATATACTGTCAAAATGTCCAAAGAGTGAAATAATCTGGCAAATGAACTTGTTAAAATTTGAAGTAGTTTAAACTTAAAACAAACAATAAAAGAGACAGAAGTTATAGAACAGTCTTTTTCAAAAGAGCAGGAATCAAAATTCCAATGCTTGAATAAATGTACGTGTGTGGGAAACCACAGTATCAAGATAAAATCCACTTGCACGGTCAAGCGCCAAATATTCTACTTAACCAGTGCCTGAGCTGAGATGCTGAAAAAAGAATGTTAATAAAATGTCATCCAATAATTCAAAGTTTAACTTAATGGTAGGAGGTGATACTGTTATGAGGAGGGCTAAGATTAATCACAATTTAGGGTGGCAAGACAATTCATGGAGGATGTTGTAGCAAATTTGTAAAATTCCGAGCTTTGTTTATTTCTAGTGAGAGATTTTTGGTAATATTTAGCGTCTAACTTAGAAATTCTTCTTTTCGGGGTTGGTATGTCAGCTTCTCTTGGTACTCATGTGGAATATAAGATGGCAAGAAGAATACTGATTACCTTGTTTTGTTGGCTCTGTAGTTTGGATATGAGCATATTAGACATATTCAAAAGAGGTCTAAATTGAGATTTGCATATTGTAATAATTGTTTTGCTGTAGCATCGTTTGTTCGTGCCCCCTATGTGGCGAAGACAGGTGATATGTTTACTTATGCTAGTAAAAATATTATTGTTATGACAGCGGAAGTCACGTGACGCTGGTGACGCGCGTGATGAATTTCTCGAACGATCAGGGAAGTCTGAATATTTTGGAGATACCCTCTTCGTTAATATATAAGCCTGGCAGAGGAAAGCCAGTGGGGACGGAATATATATGAATGAAGAAAGAGCAGTGGTTACTTTGAGTTCCGTGAAATTTATGATTCTGTTAGTTTCGAGCTAGTGAGCCATAAAGTGTGTGT
>NW_013668625.1:72851-90614 GCF_000517525.1 Limulus polyphemus | reverse complement strand
CCACCCGATGTCCTCAAGCTGTTGTATCCAACTTTTCTCATTCCACTGTTTGTGGTTCGATGTCTGTTTGAACTTTGTGGTTTGCTTACTTCTTCACAGCAGTTGTTTCTGAGCAACTGCACGTCCATTGAAACCAATTCGTACTAATATATATCTAACTGTTATTCAAAAAGTACACATTTTCCAGAATAGGTCGTTTTATGGGTGAGTATTGTTTAGAAACTAATTCAAAACATTCATCTTAAAGTCGTGTAAAAGTACTTGTACATCGAACATGCAGATCACTTACAACAACACATACTGTGCAAATTCTGTACAGTTCATAATTGTTGATATTATATATATACGATGTACGTCAATTAGTTTTGAATTTTACCAACAAAAGTAATGAGAAACGTGCACACGTAGTGTTAAAGTTATAGACCTTGCTGCTAAAAATGTTATGTTAAAGGTTGTACACCGGTTGTCTCACAGCTTGTGAGACTCCCAAAAAATGAGTGAAGTTTTGCAATGGTTTTAGTACGAGAAAAAATCATTTTAAGAGCACTTGGGAACTAAGCTCTGTAAGTAGGGATGACCCGTGAAAAAAACATTATGGCAGACACATTCAATCTATTACTCTATGATGCTTACAAATAACTGTTAAAGTTCAGTCAAAGCCTCCTTTGAGTACTTAATTGCCATCATCGAGAGTTTTACACTTGTATAACATTAATATTATTCTGTTCTTCTACCACACGTATTTTTGTGGGGATATAATAAAAAGGAAAACTGCTACTCAGCAGTAACTTCAGTTTATAAGCATATAATATTTCCATTCTTCATTTCTGGTAGCTATATGGCAGCACGAGTTGTTCTTATAAAAAGACCGTTTGTGACTTTTCATTGCACAAATATGATATCTGCCAGAACAATTTCAGTAAAAAGAAAGAAAGAATAACCTTTAATATTCAAGGTATCAATGTAGATCAAGTATTTATGCAACTGACAGATCTGTGTACATGATATTGATGTCTGAGTTTAAAAACACCACTTTCATTATTATCAAAACAATACCTGTATATATGCGTGGTATCATACTTCATGACCTGGGATCTGTATGATGTCCTTCTTATTAATTGACATGACTAGCATGTGATGGAGTCGATTGTATGCACATGCAGTGAGTTGGGGTAAAGTTGGAAGTAATTCATTTTGTAAGTATCCCCATAACATTGTCCAGCACTCCAGGAAACATTTACCATCCTGGAGAAACCATTCTAGTTTCATTGGCCCCCAATGTAATCCAAAACTATATTAACTATATATATATATGTATTACCATTGAATTATGAAAATAAAATAATTGTTGTTTTATCAACTTAGTTCAATGAAATTGTTTGAAAAAGAGTGAAAACCAATATTAGAAACATTTTGCAAAAATTGAGTACGATGTAGGGATGGCAATATTTTTACTACTATTTTAAATAAGGTTAAAGACGAAGTTTTAGAAATATTAGCTAAAAAAGTGGAGACTAAATATAAACAATTCATAGAAAGTAACTTCAGAAATATGCTTAATAAAAAGTAATTAAATATAAAGTCGATTCTAGATTAAGAAAACTCAATCCCAATATGGAACAGGATTAAAAATTTTGGGGTCAAACGAGTATACCTAATTATTATCAAAATGATATAGGAAGTTTTCAATATAAACAACACCGTGAAGTTAAGGTGTTATCGATGAAATAGAGGAGGCTAATTATGTATTCAACATTTAAGATATATACGATAATTATATTATATTACAGGGGCTATATTTGTCAGAATTAAAAATTCTAAAGCAAGATGGAACTACAGTTGGTACCTATAAAGTAACGTTAATTAATACTGGAAATATTTTTTCAAGAGCTGAATCATATATTGGTAATACTGTGATTGAAGAAATTGAATTACCTTATCAAGCACATCATGTACAAGGATTAATAAATTTTAAGAATGATTATAGCACTAGTGGCACAAGTAATAGTTTATATTATATAGATACTTTAGAAACTCCAAGTAAAGAAATTTTAGTGTCTGATGTCGATGGAACAGCGTTGAGTGGTGAATATGGAAGGTTAAAACTGATAAAGTGGTATCAAAATTTAAACATAATGCCTCTTACAATGAAGGTTTTACAAAAAAGGTGGATTTTAATAAAAAAGATAGAAATTAAAAAAATTTGTGGATTCTAATTAGACATTATTTTGCATTCTTTAAAGATTTTAGAAAAATTAGGGGAAGTAAGAGTAATGATTTGATTTGTACAGATAATGTTTGTTTGTAATTAAGCACAAAGCTACACAATGAGCTATGTGTGCTCTACCCACCATGTGTATCGAAACCCGGATTCTAGCGTTGTAAGTCCGTAGACATACCACTGTGCCACTGGAAGGCTACAGATAAGAAAAATCATAGTTGTTATAAGCGATATTTTGTTATGGTTACCTCATATTAAACTCTATCCCGATAAAGACATTTAAAATAGTAGTTTTACTCTAAATATTTAAGCTGATGTTGAAAAATCAATTGAAGTGGTATAAGAGATTTTAAAAGTAATGTTCAGAATGGATGAAGCAGTACATGTATCGTAAACATTACAAGCAATGAAATTAGAAACATTTATGTTGTTTCCGAATTTCAAGATAAAGAAAACAACAAAATTTTCAATAATCTTGATATATTAAGAGTAAGGGTTACAACTGATAATGATAAATATCGTATTGATGATTATAATGCTATCTTAAAGCTGGATAATTAGATTATTCTTGGTATTACTCAGATTCGTTAGTAGTTGGGCTAAATAATGATAATACAGAAACTGGATGTTAAGTAAGTTATACCAATTACGGAAGATTATATCCAATAATATGTTTAGCATCTCAAGTTACGTTTCTTATAATAATGTGACAAATTTGAAGAGTGACTTATTCTGGCAACTCAGACAAAATCCAGTGAAGCTGTATACACTTTACTTCTTAGTAATTGAAAAGAAAAAAATGAATAATGAATGTTTATAATAAAAAGTTTGAAACTACGAGAACTATTTAGTAATAATAAACGAGTTACTGGTTTCCATATGGTAATCTATATAAAAAGGCATCTAAGGTCCATCTAGAAATGGTTTTGAATTAACTGACGATATTAAAAATAAACAATTAAAAATGTTAAAGACGCAACTGATAACAATGATACTTTTAATTTAATCCTAATAATAAATTTCTAAATAATATTCTAATATAAATAAAGATGGCTTATATGTATCCAAGTGATTGGTATTAATCAATGATAATTTTGATGGTGATAATAGACTTATTAAGAATGCTTTAGCCCCCCAGTGGCACAGCGGTATGTCTGCGGACTTACAACGCTAGAAACCGGGTTTCGATACCCGTGGTGGGCAGAGCACAGATAGCCCTTGTGTAGCTTTGTGCATAATTAAAAACAAACAAGAATGCTTTAAAACCAGAAGAAGATTTTGGTGCAGTCAGCAAAATGTATATAGAAAACAACTTTAGAAAAAATAGAACAAAAATCTGACCAATTCAGAAATTTTATAATATAATTGAATTACAAAGAAAATCTAAAGAGTCAATTGACAATATTAATTTAAGTACTAATACTTTTAATACAGAAACTTCAAATGAATTAAAATATGTGGAAAATAATTCATTAATGGGAAATGAGGCAAAAAATAGTAAGATTATAAATTTCGATTATCCTTCTGTATAACCCGATGTTGCCACTAAATCTTATGTTGGTAACATAACTAGAAAGTTTAACGCAGTCTACAAAAAGTATGTAGATATATTAGAAAATACCATAAGTGAATTAGAAAGAAATTTGAAGGAGTTCAGTTGATAAAATTATTACTGAAATTGTAATAACATTATCATGACTAACGATATTAATATAGAGACTGCGAGAAAATACAATATTCATAGAGTAATTCATTAATATAAAACAATGAGGAAAATAATAGAATTATTAACGTTGGTTAGCTTACTGTTGAAACCAATGCTGCCACTAAATCTTATGTGGATAATGTGAATAGAAATTTTACATTCTATGCTTTTGGAACTTTAGTGAATAATAAAATTCGTGTTGAAAGAATCATTAGTTCTAATTTTATAGATGCGAATATGGTAATCAAAGAAAATATATTTTAAACATTATTGTAGGATTAGAAAAAAGAATATAAAATTTTTCTTTCACATTAAACATTGCTGATAATGAAATAGGACCATTTAAAATTAATGAAATGCTTATTCATCACACCTTATTCATAGTATAGCTTTTGAAAATAACAAGATTAAGATAATTTCTACTACTAATAATAAGTCAGAAAGTTCACATATATTTATAGTAATACATACATTTATGGACTGCAAATGATAACTTATAAAATATCCTCGATTACTGTCGTTAATTTGACGAGAGAGAAATATATAAAACTATCAATCTAATAAAAGTAAAAAGCATGAAGGATATTCTATTCAAGTTGTTAAGAAAGATGTTAACCATGATAAAAGATGTATATCTATTACCAAATGGTATTAATACTTTAGCGTGGGATCACTAGCTATCGCCTGATATTTTTAATACTTTTTCCTAATAAATGGAAGCAGTAAATAAATCTAATGCTATTGGTACATTTCTGTATAATACTGAAACTCGTAAGCTAGAAGATGGTGCTAAATAATCTATATCTGAATTAAAAATAATTACAACTCAGATAAACAGAGAGATCTAGCTTTCGTATACCGAAGAATAAAATAACTTATATCAATGAAGTTAAGATTTTTTAAAACTATTATAGACCTGTTTGTAAAGGATGTTGTTTAATTGTAGAATTCTTCACAGCACAAATACGAGAATTATTATTAAAAGTGTAATTTTTCCATTTTTGCGTTGTAGTATGATGTTTTTGCGTTATTTGGAGGGGGAACAAGTTTCTTCGAAGATGTTTTTCATGGTTTAATTCCCTCCAGGTGGCGCAGAAACGTCATACTACTATCCTTTTGAATGGGATAAATGAGATTTGGAAGAGAAGTAGTGTTGTTTCATTTTATTCTGTAGTATTTAGTTGTAAGTTTTGTTGGCCAAGTAATTTGTGGGAGGGAGAGGGAGTAAGTTAGAGTGTTTTCTTGAGCAATGTGGAAATAAAATTTAATCTTGCATTTTTTTTTATTAGTCATAAGACTAAGGATTGCCAGGAAGGCCTCAAAAGAAAGGGGGAGCTGTAGTGTCAGGCTGTACTACATGTTTTCCACTCCTTTTAGTTTGAAGTTAATGCCACAAATTTTCCTCTTTTTTTTTCTGTTGGAACATAACATTGCTCAATCAAAATTTTAGCTTTAACTTTCCGTATGGGCTAATTGGGTCAAGTGGAGATTAGGCATCTTCTTGTCTGGTTCTCTTGCAGGAATTACAATGCACTTTTTCATTATCACACCAATTTATTCTTGTCAGTGAATCTAGCAGTAGTTGTGAGTGGACTCATCTATCATTTTCAAAGTGTGTTGGCCAACTGATCTAAGAGGCATCAATCACTGTTTTCTTGGATAAGAAACTCAAGAGATTATTGTCATACTTAAAACAGCGTTCGGACCTGAGAAAGTAGATTTTCACTAGATTTTGAGAAAATTTAAGCAAAATTTCACATAGAATTTACCGAGAGTTGACTCAGATCTCGGCTTTAGTAAAATAACAAAGTTATATACATTTTGGAAATAAGCAGTATTTTCGTAACTTTAAACCACTACATGCGAACTCTCAAAGTTCTCGCTTTGAGTGCTGGTAACAGCTTTGTGTATTTTTATGTAGTTTTAGTTTCCAAACGCTTTTCAAGTTCTCTTGTAACTTTAAAGTTAACTTCCTCTTTCGTTTGTGTGGACCCTATATGGCTTTCACCTATAATTTAGTTAAGTGTTTGCCAGTAAGCAAATAGTATATAAGCTGCTTCTCAGAATAGTAGAACATAGGTTTTTATTTAAAGTGTACAGTATTGCGAGAGTTAACTATGTTGTACTACATTTTAACTTAGGAACACTCTCTGTGATCCTCTTTTACATACTAGAGCATACTATTTAATAGTTTTCATCGCTTTTGATAGTCACATACCTTTTTTAATATACACATATAAACACATGATCACTTACTTGTATTGTACGACAGTGCTATATTTTTCCTGTAAACTATAAAGATCTCAGTAAAAGAGTGGTTCTTTGTGAAATCTGCGTGCCCTGTTTCATTCTTTGTGGCTCTAAAAGTAACACCCGTCGGAAAATACACTAAAATATGAAATCCGTGAACCACCTTTTTTTTTTCGGGCCCGTACTTCTCTGCTTTTTTCGGAAATCCTCCATATACTAAATAAGTTTGCTGGTGATCGATATCAATCTTCTCTTGGTTATTTCTAGCTGCATTGAAGATGTTGAAGTATTACAGAATGACTTGGATTTGGATCACTTGTTAAGAGTAGACAAGTGTTTGGCAAATAACCCTCAATCATAGCAAGTACAACATAAAGTCTTTAGGTTATTATAATTCGGCTTACACACTTCATTAACCCACTCAATAGAATGACCAAAGAAAAGGATCCTGGCATAGAAGTAGGTAAGCTGGTCAAACCATCAACGCAGTACTTTGTTGCTAGTAGTAAGTATATTATATTTTAGGGTATATTTTACACATATTGATTGCAAGTCCAAAGAGTTAATTATTTCTCTATACAACATAAGTAGCTGAGCCTCACTTGAAATATTGGGTACATTTTTGGCCTGCTTATCTAACGAAGTATATTGACGTATTGGAAAGGGTTAAGATGAAGACTTCTAGCATGATTACATGGATAGGCGTAGACTGAGATCTTTTTAACTTAATTTTTCATGAGAAAAGAACGATAAGAGGTAATTTATTTGAAATTAAAGAGTAACTGGGGGATCGATAGGATATAAAGGTCTACAATTTTTTGTACTCTATTCTGAAGACGTCAGGAAGGGAAGACAATACTCGAAAGAGAGAAGCCCATGCAGGCCTGATCAGTTATGTGGATGACTTGCAATACCAACATAGAAAGATTTATTCTAATATGATATTATCATATCATGAGGGGAACCTCATCGGCAAGATCACTTAAAACATTCCAAGAGAACCCAAACTGTACCACTTAGTTGTTGGGGAAAAATTGAGTTTGATCACATCAAACAAGTTATCACAATTGAAAAATTCAGCAGTTTTAGATGTTGTAGATAGAATATGCTTCTGTAGTAAAAGTATCTATTACAGTAGTGATGCTCAATCTAGCTCTCAATTGCTCCAAGTATTGCCAGATATTGTGGTCCAGTTTCAGTGGGTATCAGTAGTTAGTTAGGAATAGTGACTGACACGTTACATATGATGATAAAAGCAGACCTCTAACTGATTCAACTCTAAAGATGAATATCGTATAATGCTGCAAAGGGTTGAGTACATTATATTAAAACGATTTTGAATATGGAAATTTGAAACACACGTGTGAAGTTACAGTGGAATGGCAAGTATCAAAAACACTTTGTGTAAGGTTTTGTAAGTAAAATGTTCGTACCCTCAGATCATAAAGATGTGTTCAGATTGGGGATTTAAAGTTTTTAAGATAAGGATATCAATTATAATTAATGATATTGAAAAATCAAAGGAATGTAGATCATTTTGGGGCACCAAAGCCATCTACAGAGAGACCTGCAACAAGTTGTACCCTAGCCATGGTAAACAACATGTGGCATTATGTAATAGGTGAGAATCAATAAACATAAAAGTAGATGGCTAAAGCCATTTACATGCCCTAGGCAACTGTACATACCATACTTAATTAAGGAAGAATATTATACTAATATGATAATAGGTAGGCAAACACCGATTTATAAGCATAAAGAAGAATTTTATTCATGGTGGCACATATTACATATCTGAAGAAGACAGGCCAATGTTCTGTCAAATCATGTAGTATGCTCCACCATCAATAAAACTATTCTTTATGCTTATTAATTGTTGTTTTTCTACCTATTATACATAAAATAATCAAGAATTCCAGCAGGGTAAGTGTTCACCAAGATAAGGCTTTCAGACACCTCCCATTCAACCATCATATCTGTCAAGCAGCTGCAGAATGAAATAGGTATTTATGCTATTTTGTATGAAGTTATACTGATCAAGTTGGCAGATGCAGCTGTTATGGATCACTGTGTAATTTAACTGTTGAAATGGGTACTGGGAAACTGTCGACCTTGTATACTATATGGATTATGGAAACATTGAATAAAAGTGTGGTTTAAAAACGAAGCTTATGTCTATGCGTGTGTAGTTCCTTGTTGCAAAATAGGTAAGGATAAAGTGTCCACTGATCTTGCAAACTTAGCAGCTGTTAGACTGATCATACAATCTGACTGAAAGAGAAGACTACAGTTTGTAGGACTTGCATCATATTATTGATATTTTATGGACACATTCTTCAAGATATCTACATCAGTGTCTACTATGAATAAACGTGATATGCATTTTAGTGAAACTTCACTGTCGGGTCATTTTTGCAAGACTCCTACAGTTGAAAGATCTGTAATTTCACCATTCCATAACTAATATAGAACATATATTTAATCAGGAATATTCAAACATTTCCTGAACATTTTTGTGCAGGGGTTCTGAATATAGTCAGTGTCTTCCTTGTAAACTGGGTGTACAAGCTCATAATCTTGTAATAATCCTTCATTTTAGATAAAGATTACTCATTACAATGATTATTCTATAGAATCTCATAACTGCTTTGTTCTGTTTCTGTGTTGTCCCCTGGAATGAGTTATGCTTTTTTTAAGGAGTAGTCCATAGACTTGGAAAAATCAGTATGATTCGGTTTATTTCTTGAATATGTTTATTTGGAATGGTTATTGATATAAGTAATCTAACTATTGTGAGATATTGTACTAGAAAATTGGGGTGATTGAAAAGTGTGGTATTTCAATGTTCTCGCTTTATCCTTGTTCTTGGGAAATGTCTTTGGAGCCCTTATCTTTGCACCAGTTTGAGTTTTAATTCATACAGAAACCAGCCAGTAAGTAAAGAAAATCAAATCCCTAATAGAGATAGTGGAACTTAAGTGATATAATCATGGATGCAGGAAGTTGTAGACTTTCCTTTGTATAAAATAGTTCTAATTGTAGCTAATCCTCTTTCAAAGACTGATAATGGTAACCAATATGGGATGGTTATTATAGATAATACAATGAAATGAGTCACACTTTATCCATTGTTTGAAATTTTAACAGATTCTATTACTGATAAGTTAGATGAGAAGTGGATAGAACAACTTGGAACACCTGGAAAGATCCACATGGTTCAAGGAGCAAATAGTAAAAGCCAGCTATTTGCAGTGTTGTGCTGAATACTAGGCATGGTAAAGATGCACACATCACAACATATCATCAGTCTGATAATTTGACTGAATGGTTTATATAAATATATTTGAGAAGTTTATGAATCCATCAAAAAATTATTTAGATGAACACCTGGCAAAAGTCATAATTGTCTATAAAGCAACAGTCAATTGGTTATGTACCGAATTTATCGATGTTTACACATGAAATACAGCTACAAATATTTACAGAAAAACGTGGAGTGGTTAAAACCCACATTAGTTCTTGCCATTGTTTGTAGAATTTTCACACAAAGCTACACACGAGAGCTATTGGGGCATAGCTGTCCCTAAATGTTAACTGATAGCACCCACTACCTTTTCTTGGGTTTCTCTTGTCTAACTAAATAAAGAAATTTACTCCACCCACAGTTTCAAAGTGTAGAGCCTGTTTTTACTACAATGAGATACACCATGTATTTTCGGATTCATAGTCTGGACACACTAGGCAATGCCTGGCCCCTACATTAGTTAACGGACACAAATTTGCACGAAAACATACAGGTAAAATGACCCTTCATTATAGAAACATTGTGGCACGACAGTTAATAAACGGTAATTCAAATCTGAAGACGTTATACGGTTTTTTGCACGTACTTGTAGTATGAAATAATTCAATTCTGGTTGAATTTATCGTTATCACCTACTCCTACAGCTTAAGCCGTAAAATTATAAGTTTTAGAAGTCATGAAGTGAATGAAAGTGTGTTGAACATGTTGAAAGTTAAGGATGTATTTTACTGATAAACATCTAGCTGGAACAGCGATCTTGTTCTTAGGTAATTTACGAATTAAATAATGATTATGATCGTGACCTGGCTAATGAGAATAAATATTCCAGTTTTTTATACCTATAAAAATGTTTGTTGTTTCTAGATTGTTTTAGTTTTGGTCTGTATTGTTAGTTACTTGTGAGCAGAATATCTTAATAATAAATTATTAAAAATCAGAATTACAAAATTTTACAACATTCACGTTGACAGTTAAATGCCCCAAATCCAGTTATTCTTCATAGTTGTATTTAATTCCATACCACAAGTTGTTTTATTCTATAAATCAGGAAGCTAACACCTGGATACACTTTACTTGTGATCTACCTTTACTAACTGAAAAACTGATTAATTAAAGTCTCCTACTAAATCAGAGATACAGCTATACAACTGATAAAATGCTTCAAAAACGTGTAACTTATGGATGCTTCTTTTTCCAGTTGGGTGCATATCTCGACACTCGGGAAGTTTCAACATTAGATATCTTTGTGATTTGTCGAGATTTATTTCACTTCCTGCAGGCTCTTCGAGACTGATTGGTGATGATACACTCCGACAATTATATGGTAGTATCGTACATCTCCAGGCACTTGGTCAAGAGACACCTGTTTTCAAACATTGGATCTCTTATATTGTGCTCGCAGCCATCACATAACTTTACTAGCTTGTCTTCTTCCTGGTGCCCTATATCTTGTCATAGATCAATTATCCCATCCCAATAAGATTCTACCTACAGAGTGGTTATTGAATCCTCAAGTTTTACAGGGGTTGTGTGCTCAGTGGGGTATCCCAGATTTGGACGATTTTTCCACTCATTTCAATACACAGTTTTTACAATTGTGGTCACCAGATCCTCATACTTCGGCTGGGGCAGTAGATACTTTTAGTCTGGATTGGAAGAGTCGGTACCTATATGCATATCCATTATTAGACTCCTTGCCATAATTCAGACCACTCTAGATCATGTCGAAACATGTACGTGTAGAGTGATATTTCTATTTTAAAGTGGAAACTGTATGGCTTCAATAAAGTATTTATTGTGTAAATACAAAACGTTGTTTTTAATTATTTATTATAATTTAAAAAAATGTTGTGTTTTGTTGGTGGCTCTGTATTGGCTAGCTCAAACGCAGTTTCTACTACCACACCAGCTTTTGGTGTAAACCCCACTTCCTCTTCTTTTATATCCAATAATCCTTTTTCAGCCCCAAATCAGGTTTGTTGGTTTTTGTTCAGTCCCTTCATTAGAAGATCTGACTTTTACATTGTGTGGCTTCCTTACCTTCATCCAATGCAGTTCACCAATGTAAGTGTTACGCATACTGCTGTTGGTCTGTCTTGCGTGGTTATCATCCTTTGCAACCTAATGATACTCACATCTAGTCCATTTTTGACTTGACTTTTAGACAGAGATCTTTCACTTTTTCTGTTACAGGCTATCAGGCGGCATTAAGAGCTACATTTTAGGTTTCCAGGTATGCTCATGTCTTCCAGTCGCCAGTCTTGTCCATGTCGTTTCATTCAGTCAGCATTTTCTGTCTTCCACGTCCTGCTTTACTCTCTGATTGGAACTTCAATGTGGTCCTGTATGCTCTTACCCATCTTCCGTTGGAACCTTTGTCTTTATGTACATTATATTATCTACCTTGAAGTTCCCTTTTTCTTGCTCATATTGGCATTCAGACAATGTACTTCAGTTGTGTTTATGATTGATGTCCACCTCCTTTTTGTTTCATAGTCCCTAACTTCTCCTCTTTCCACATCATTCCTTTCTACCCAAACAACTTAGCTTCTCGAGAGAGTAATTATGCATTCACACCCATTTCTATTCCTTCCATATACGACCTTTATAACCATTCTGATCCTGACTGCCTCCTTGGCATGGTCAGGGCTCTCTGAAGGTATATGGCACACACTGTTCCCTTTCGTGGTTTACATTTACATTTGGTTATTCCTTGGACTCCTAACCACTACCATGTCCTTTCTCCCATTACTCTTATGGGTTGGATTTACCAGTTGATTCGCCTGGCATGTTCTTCCCTTTCTCCTGACGATTGTCATCTTTTTCATGTTTCTTCCTATCATATCCGTCACCTTACCATGTCCCAAAATCCACAAAAGTGAACAGTGTGTGTGTGTGTAATATACCATCGGATAGCCCTGATCCTGCAAAGGATCAGAATAAAGATGGGATATGGAAGGAAGAGAAATAAGTGTAATTGCGGAATTACCATCTTGAGCAGCCAACTTTTTTTGGGTAGAAAGGAACTATGTGGAAAGTGGAAAATGTAGGAACTATGAAACAAAAAGTGGCAGACATGAATCATAAACACAACTGAACTACGATGTATGTACCCCGATATGAATAAGAAATAGGGGAGATCCAGGCAAGTAATATAATGAACATAAAGAGAGGTTCAAATGGAGGACAGGTAAGAGCATACAGGACCACATTGAGATTCCAATTAGGGAGTGAAGCAGGGCAAGAAGGAAGGGAAATGCTGATGGAATGAAACAACAAGGACAAGACTGGCAACTGGAAGACATGAGCATACTTGGAAACCTAAAATGTGGCTGATAAAGTTGTCCAGTAGCCCACAACAAAGGAAAGTGAAAGGTCTCTGTCAAAAATGGGCATATTGTGAGGATCATTAGGATGGGAAGGATTATAACCATAATAGACAGACAGACTAGCAGCAATATGTGTACCACATTAGTTGGTAAACTGGTAGGGAGGAAGTACAGGTAAGGAAGCCATATGATGTAAAAGTCAGGCCCTCGTGGTGGGGGATTGAACAAAAGCCACATGTCTGATTTAGGGCTGAAATAAGAGTATTAGAGATAAACAAAGAGAACTTGGGGGGGGGGACACCAAAAGCTGGTGCAGCAGTGGAAACCATGTTTGAGCCAGCCAATATGGAGTCACCAACAGAACATGACATAGAGTGTCTGAATTATGGCAAGGAGATGTGGGAGGTGACACATATAGGTACCAACTCTTCCAATCCAGACTAAAAGCATCTACTGCCCTGGCCAATGGATGAGGAACTGGTGACCAAAATCGTGAAAGCTGTATTTTGAAATGAGTGGCAAAAGTGTCTAAATCTGGTACAACCCACTGAGCACACAACACCTGAAAAACATGAGGATCCAAAAACCACTCCATAGGTAGAATTTTGTCGGAATGGGACAACTTATCCACAACAAGATACATGGCCCCAGGAAGAAGATAAGCTAAGAAATCTAATGGCTGTGAGCTCATTATAGGAGATTCAACATTTAAAAACAGGGGTCTCTTGACCCGATTGCTACACAGCCCGGAGATATACGAGACTACTGTAGAATTTTTAGAATGTACAATCACCAACCAGGCCAGAAGAACCCTCAAGAAGTGAAGTAAATCTCTACAAACCACAAGGAGATCCAATATTGATATGGAGAGAGGACTCATAAAGAGTCCATCTCCCCAAAACCTCCTGAGTGCCAAGATATGCCCTCAACCAGAAAAAGAAGCATCCACAAAAAGGTGATATTCTGGACAAAAAAAGGGAAAGAGGAACATCCACAGTGGTGTTGTTGTGTCCCAATCCAACCACCAGGTGGAGTCAGTCTGTAAGGAAAAGCGAAGGGTGAGAGTGGCATCTAAGGGATACCAAACAAGGATCAATTGGTGTAACAAAACCCACTTCAGATGACAAATGTGGGTGAAACCAAGAGAAATGAGAGCTACCAGACAAGACAACGTTTCCAAAAGAGAGAGAGAACCTCTCGTACAGTTGGAGAAGGAGAGAAGGAGGTGCTGCATACCAGACATTCCATAACTCTCAACTGAAGGGGAGAAGGTTTGGACCAACTGATCATGGGGTTGAAAAACACCCCGAGATGAACAAACATTTATTCATGGGTGTAAGAAAAGACTTCTCCACTTTGACAAGCCAATCCAGAGAAGTAACTGAGAAAGTTGGGCAGATTCTTCGTGTAAGGAGGCCCAAAGTAGCCAGTTGACCATATAATGGTGGAAACAAAAACTCGTGGCATGAATCAGGTGTGTAAACGTCCATTCAACCAGACAGAACCCATAGGGCAACAAGGCAAGTCTGGATAGAAGTGCCTGAAAGTGAAACACACACACACTTGATGAACAAAGCAAAGATATAAACTGGATGCATGGGATATGAGGAGATGGAGGTATGCATCAGATACATCTATCTTTGTCATCCAGAAACCAGAAGCTAAAACCTCAATGAAGAACTAAAGTTCACTCCATGGTGGATTTGTGAAGGACTAAGAAGTGGTTAGAGAAAATAAGTTCATGACCAGGTGCCAATCCCCCATCTTGTGAAGAACAACAAAGAACGAGAAGGACTACCTGAGTAAACAATCCCACAACAGGCAAAGGAGGCCTGGGCAATTTCCATGACTGAGAGAAATATTTTGCAGTGGGAAAAGGCTGTCCAAATCCGCCTCTTCCCAATCAATCAAACTATTGTTTTTCTAGCTATACAACAGTTGTTTCTCTGTTTCTAAATCAACACATTCGCCCTAGGTAACATCACTTCTATTGTTTCCCTAGCTATACATGATTTGTTTCTCTGTGTCTAAATTAACAAGTGTAGAACTTCGCCCTGGGTAGACATCACTTCTATTGTTTCTCTAGCTATACAACAGTTGTATAATAGGGCAATCCTCAGCCTGTTCTGAAAGTAGCATAAAATGGACCAATTCCTGACGCACCAAAGCCGTCACTGTATGTGCCAACAGCCTTAGTTCAAATCTCCTGTATGTGAGTGGGAAATATCCTGCAGAAGCAACAGCAGTTATAGTCGTGACCATCTGAAACTGCATGTGCAAAACTTTCGGAAGTGAAGCGGGAAAGAAGAGAGAAATAATATATACATAATTCATAACTCTCCACCAGAATTAAGAAGACGTTAAATAACAAATGTAAGTGATTTAGAAAAGAAGTGGAAAGGCCTGAAAAACAAGAAAGGGGAAAAAAAAGCTTTTGTGTAAGTCAATCAAAGCGTGAGCGAGAAACATGTCTGTACAATAAGCCTGCTAATCGAGAAGTGGTTAACAGCTACAAGATTAGAAAAGACCACTAGTTACAAAAAGGATAGTGTTACATTCCTATTCGTGAAGGGTTGCTGCATAATAATTTGCATGTTAGTATGCAGATATCTCACGTTAACATACGTGAGGGTCAGTAGAAGTATCAAGGCTAGTGGCAACCGATAGAGGGCAGTATAAGACAAGAAAAGACGAAGTGTGTGTTTTTCTTATAGGAAAGCCACATCAGGTTATCTGCTGTGTCCAACGAGGGGAATCGAACCCCTGATTTTAGCGTTGTAAGTCCGAAGACTTACCACTGTCTCACCAGGTGATGTGAGCCACAGTAAGATATTGTATCGGAAAGTGATAATTATAATATCAGGAAACAACTGATTAAATCTTTCATTTTATATATATAGATGTACTATCTCTTTTAAGTTTAGAATAAAAATGACTGGAATACAAATTATGATTTTTTATGAACTCTTATTTATACAGAATTCAATTAATATATACTGTCTTGTTATGTACATAATTGGCTTTGAAATGACCTTGATACAAAAATCAAATAAACACGTTCAACAATAGATATTACAATATAACAAGAAGAGCATACAAAAGTTCATACTGTGTGTACATAGTTATACTTATGACAATATGCTTGATAACCTCAGTATTACCAACCAAAATACCATGCTACTAATTCTGTTATTACCCATGTACATGCAATCAAAATGTCAAATTGAATATTAAGTGAAAATGCACACAATTACTTTAAATAAACATATTTTGTGTATGATTAATAGCTATTTAAAAATTCTCTGGAAATCATCTGAATTTTCTTTAAAAGGTGTTAAATACCCTTATTGTTTCCTAATTTATCACTATAATTTTAATGATTTTTGTTCTTAAAACCAAAAAAATAGTGCCTACAGGTAACAACAAGTCTGTAGTATGCTCCATTGTACAAGGTTGTGAGAAAAATGTCTCCTTCATATTCTGAATTATAAATAGTTTATTCAATATTAATTTAATATAATCCTTAAATATTTTGGCTAAAGATTGCTCAATCTATAATGAAAAAGAAATGACACTATGCTTGCACTGCAATTGTCAGTGATACAAACAACATTTTTCTTTTTAAATAATAAACATTGATAAAAAAAGAAAAGAAAGAGCAGTCTAGTATCAATAAGCTTTGGCTTTTTACTGTTATAATGATAACTACTTCTTCTTTGCTTTTTATTATAAACAGATCACTGTTTATTAGAAACTATTGTTTTATGTTAATTTTGGATAGCACTTTGTTGCTGAGCTCTAATTCAGGGATCTCCTTCTTTCATCTTCCTCGTTTGAAAAACTTTCCCCATGTTAAACGTTTGTGACTGTCTCTACTTTTTGTACTGGAGACACATCTCAAAGTTTGGTATATACTAGATCTAGAACTCATGACAGACCTACTGGAAGTTGTAGACAATGGATTAATAGAAGGACTACTGTTTTGAGGAGTAAGAAAGTTTCAATCCAGAGGTGTAATAACTTTTACAGTAAGGTTGTTTTCAGTATTTTTGATCAAACCTACTACCTTTTCATGTCTAGACCATCTTGTATCGATATCTTCTATAGCGATGATAAAATCTCCTTCCACCATTCCAGCCTTCTTAGAGAGTGAAACATTTATTTCATAAACATTTTTAAGGCATGTATATTTACAAACATCAAGTTTTCTATAATAATTTACATCTAAAGAACAACAGATATTGATGACATTGTTTATATATCATTAAATTAAAATATTTCAAATATCTTTATATATACAAGCACCAAATTGATTCAAGTAATGTTATGAATGTAAGCAAAACGCTCCAATAAACACTTTTATACTGCTTCTAAGCATATGTATAGCATCAAGAACAACATTAAGTCAATGACTGTACAGTTAAGTTCTAACTATCAATTCTAAAATTGCAAACACCTTAAAATAATACATAATTTCAAACATTATCACACTTACTCCATGGTTCCTTCACCAAGACTTGTATAACCTCCACTTATAATTTTTTTTTCCAAATATTGCATCACCTTATAAGACACACTTAGGTACACACTATTTTAAATCTTAAAGGTAACTTCTCACAAACACACTTTTTGCTTTAAATTTGAATATAATATTAATTTTATTAGAAAAGCTTTTACCAATGAAAGGAACAATTTTAATAGTTACAAACCTTACTAAAAATTTCACATAAACAATTCTAAAGTTAATTATTTGAACCCTCTGAAAATTTACAGGTTAAAATATAATTTTATATAAAGTAGTGTGTGTGTGTGTATGTGGTAGTAAAATTACCATGAGAAACACAGATTTAACAGTACCATAACCAGAGCCGATATTTTCCCAAGGTCAGACTTGAATTTCAAGATATAACCTCCAACTATACATATATATATATATATATATATATATATATAT
>NW_013668625.1:67198-72714 GCF_000517525.1 Limulus polyphemus | reverse complement strand
AGTTAAACTAACTAGAGAACAACACATAATAACTACTACTAACACAGACGACTATTTACCTACGTACGACGACTTATTATAGATATACTACCACTATATATATATATATATATATATATATATATATATATATATATATATAAAACATATAATTATGTGTGTGAGAGAGAAAGAGAGTAAGTGAAGGAAGATACAGAAATAACCAAGGACAATGTCCTTATAGGTAGTTATAGTCATGAGTGTTATTACCATGGCCAAACCAGTAATTGTACAATTGGCAATTAGATGAATAGAAAATATTTACTTTAATGATTGTACTCTTATGATTTCAGTTTAGTGGAACACAAACTGCATTGGAAATTCATTTGAAGTTACAGTATAAATTCTTCATAAAGTGTTTCTTCTAGTTTTTCTTTGAAAAGTATTAATGCAAAGTTACAGTCCAGTTCAGCTGTGTTTGTTTTACTAAGTTTATCATCAGCATCAGTATTTGATAAAGAAAATGAAGCAAAAAACTAACATGGTGAGAATACTATAAATGTTGTGATGCAGGTTACTTGATGTTTTCCTACTGAAATATGCCTTTCATGCATGTTAGTAAAAAAAAAAAGAGCTTTATGAAAAGAAACCAACAGATTATTTTTTATTCATATCCCTCAATAAAAACATTAAAATTGTCTCCTATCATCAAACCTTACTTGAGCAGGACTGTCAGAATCAACACCAGCAACAATAACTAAGGAATCACCTCTCACACTGAACCCAAAATTATTCACTCCATCTTTCTTTAGATGAAGGATTCTGGGAGCAGTCCAGTGATGTCGAGCTGAGAAAACACTTAATGGACCCTTAAGAAAGAATTTTAAGTTATGTACATCACTGAATTAACAACATAATTACTTGTCTTTTTGTCCCACAATAATACTCATATGTTTTACCTACTATAAA
This sequence comes from Limulus polyphemus, assembly GCF_000517525.1. Taxonomy (NCBI): domain Eukaryota; kingdom Metazoa; phylum Arthropoda; class Merostomata; order Xiphosura; family Limulidae; genus Limulus; species Limulus polyphemus. Next base: position 71,766 of record NW_013668625.1, on the reverse strand, counting down.
ACAAAATATTCATATTGTTTGGTTATCTCAACTCTCATTCAGTCAGTCATCCAATGTTATATCTACTACAACCCACAAAAATTTGTTATGATTCATCTTATGTGTAAGAATTTTATTGACAACTTAGAGATAATGTTTGGGGAAATTTTTGTAAAAGTATAATTTACTAAGAATGCCTGGAAACTTTATATTATGAAAATTTGTGTAACAAGTTAAATTGATGCTTGGCTGCTCTGAAGTACAAAGAAAATTTCAATACTTGTTTCATCAAATGTATAAAAAAATGGACAGATTAGAAACTATTTCTTTCATTTCTGAAATTAATATAACAAATACAATAAAATATATGAATATTATAATTAATCTTAAACTTTATTTGTATTTCATTCAAGTGTGCATGGCTATTATAGAACAAGACAAGTTTGTTTAAGATTTCAAGAAATTACCCCAATTTAAGTTCTATTTGATTAAAACTAATCTCCTGTAAAAATACACAAACTTTATTGGTGTTTAGGTTAACTTGCAACAAATTTCTGACATATAACTGTTGAAAGTTTCCTAAAATACTTTCTCAGGCTAACCTTTTTTGTTGCTCCACATAGTTTACAGGCATTGTGTTTCAGAAAAGAAGAGGTTAAAAGCATTCAATTTTTTGTGAGAAGTGAAAATCCTGTTTTTGTTTTCTGTATATACTGGGAGAAGTCTGGAGGTGTTAGAGACAGCTGGTATTTGGTGGATCCTAAAAAAAAAGATATTAATTATAATTGTTGAGAAATATAAGTAGCATTACATTTATTCAAAGTATTTGATTTTCATTTATAAATGTAGCTTTGAATGACAAAATGAATACAAAAGTAATTGCCAAGAAGAGTAAAAGTTTAAGAATTAAAACTAAACATCCAATCAGCAGGAATTTGGATTTAAATGATGCTGAGAAATGCAAACTGCATTTCATTTGAACAATCTATTCTGACTGATACCCATACATAGAAAATATATACAAATGTCACAAAAAGTAACCAACAGTTCTAGAACAGTTAACATTATAGAAATTTGGGAAGCACATAAAATCATTATTTCTAAACTTCTGAAGTTTAGTGAATAATTAAAGAACTGAAGAATAAATACACTAGTGTCAACAAAGTTTACTAATTTTTAATTTAAATTAGTTCATCATCACTTTGTAATAATAGCACAAACTGAATGACAAATTAAGTATTCATATAGTTGATGCATTTTCTAGTGGAACTGTAGTAGACAACACAAAATGTTTCAATCTAGTAATTTATATTTTACTATTAATTTTAATTCAAAAACAATAATGTATAAATCTGGTAAATATGTTTTTCACCAAGAGGGTAACATTTTTTCAAGTCTACAGATGTAATGAACACATAAATTATTTATGGTAATAGAAACCTCTTACCTACCTGTTGACAATCAACAGTAGTTATAGGCATGCTTGTAGTGGTTGTATTTTGTTGTTCTTCTATGTGTAGAAATGCAAAACCTAGCTTTGCTGAATCACTTATCTCACCTGAAATTCAAATGACACAAATATGTATCCCTAGGCTAGAAAACATTAAAAAAATATATTAAAAATATATTCTACATTTCATCTTCTTAACTCTGGTAATTTGGTAAAGCAGTGCAAATATCAACTTTCAAACTAATTGTTCTAAAGAGATTGGTAGTCTTTTTAATTCACCTGTTGGAGTTAAAAAAAATACATTTATACACATTTATTTTTGTAAGATATGAAAATCAAAATTCTCTTACCCACATGATCCAAAAGACCAATGGCAACATAATAATGAGCCAATGCTTTATAATGTTCAGACTTAACACAAACAAGATTGATCCAAGAATATGGAACATAATCTTTGACTGTTGGCCTAGACATCACATTATGGACATGTGTATACACTTCAGAAACCTGGTGGTAGCAGAAATTAAAGTTGGTTTCATAACATTAAATGCTTTATAGAAAAATCTGCAAAGCTAAGATGATAATCTTAAATCTAGAAAATAAATTATTCAAAATAAGAACAATAATAGTAGAATGATTTTTATCACTTTAATGCATTTTTTCAAGGTTTTAATTTTGAAGATCATATTCTGAAGAAAAAAAAACTATAAATGATCTCAGGGATAATTATAGTACTGTTGATAAAAAAAGACATATTCAAAATTTGAGATTTTATTATTTTCAAGAACTAAATGTAATAATGTTGTTTTGTTTCTTTAACTAGCTTTGTGATATGGTTCTACAAGCATGAGGTGTGACAATGTTTCTAGAGTGTCAGGTGCTAAATCCATGCTTGGAGCATTGCTAAAGATTTCTCATGTGTAACAGGACATCCGCCCGGCATGGCCAGGTGGTTAAGGCAATCGACTCGCAATCTGAGGGTCGCAGGTTCGAATCCCCGTCACACCAAACATGCTCGCCCTTTCAGCCGTGGGGGCGTTATAAAGTGACGGTCAATCCCACTATTTGTTCGTAAAAGAGTAGCCCAAGAGTCGGCAGTGGGTGGTGATGACTAGCTGCCTTCCCTCTAGTCTTACACTGCTAAATTAGGGACAGCTAGTGCAGATAGCCCTCGTGTAGCTTTGCACGAAATTCAAAAACAAACAAACAGGACATCCCAACTGCTTGAAGAAAGTTGTTGATTGCAGCATCAGCCCCAGAACTATTTACTTGATCCTTTAAACCATATAAATTAATTGGTGCACAAGATCTAGTGAATGAAACTAAATAGGACCAGAATTCACCTAATTTTCAACAGTATCCTTTTATCTTTCATTGTTATAATAAAAGTGACTTCAAAACATATATAATGTAGCAAATTCACAGATATGTTAATTCGAGTATACTTATATGTCAAATTAAACATTGTAAAACCCAAGAATTTTGGTAAAAAAAGACATACTGTTAATTCTTTGTAAAGTTTGTGGCCTAATAAATGCTCTTGTAATAACAGAGAAACGTTTGTTTGTTTTTTTTAATTTCGTGCAAAGCTACACAAGGGCTATCTGCGCTAACAGTCCCTAGTTTATCAGTGTAAGAGTAGAGGGAAGGCAGCTAGTAATCCCTACCCACTGCCAATTCTTGGGCTATGCTTTTACCAATGAATAGTGGGATTGACTGTCACTTTATAATGCTCCTACAGCTGAAAGGGCGAACATGTTTGGTGGGACAGAGATTCGAACCTGCAACCCTCAGATTGTGAGTCAAGTGCCCCAACCACCTGGCCATGCTGGGCCTACAGAGAAATAAGTTTGTTAGCTTTAATTATAAAGCCTAAGTTAAAAAACAAAGAATAAAATATAAAAGCTTTTTTTTTCACTTTATATTAATGGAGCATGTATGAAGATTTGTTCATTAAAATAACTCTCCTAATTTTATTAATATTTTTCAGCTGTGTGTCCAAGTACAGTTTGTAAGTATAAGTAACATAACATTAAATAACTACAAGGGACCTTTTGATCCATCTAAACTGTCTCACTCATTATATTAGGTTAATCCCTAAAAAAAAAAAAAAACAGCTAGCCCTCACCATTTAAATATTTATCAAGATTTCCCTTAAACCCCATTTAATTAACTATATCCACCACTTCTGAAGGCAACCCAATCCAGAGACCAACCACCCTGTTATAAAATTAAAACTGTCTTAGCTGAGGATGACTTCTTCAATACCAACATTTATATTTGTGTTCCCTAGTCATACTATTTTCATTATTAAATAAGATTAAGATGATGCATAAATGCTATCAGTTCCTTTCACAATCTTAAATACCTCAGAAAGAACCCCTCTAATGCTTCTTTTTCAGGAGAAAACAAGTTCAGAGATTTTAACCTATCCTCATATGATAATATTATTATTATTCAGCCCAGGCATCTTTCTCCTCTAAACCCTTTCATCTTTCATACCACCACCTACAGTGGAACTGTGCCATTGTAAAGTCTTGCTTTCCCAGTCCTAGTCAGGACAGCATTAAGGTATAGTACTACCCTAGGCAGATATTTTTTTTGCTGCCCATGTCTCCATGTGATTGCTCCAAAAATAAAATGTTTGTATTACTTATGTGAATAATCACATGATTGGTATCTTGATCTGGTACAATGGGTTGCAGCCTCCCACATTAAAAAAATAAATAATATAATTAATAAAATTTTTGTTGCCACTTTTGTTCGATGTTTTTTAAATTTGCAGCCATATTTGAATATGCTACCCTAGGCAGCTGCTTTCTTTGCCAATGCATAAATATGGCTCTGGTACTAGTCACATCTGAAGAGGAACAGTGGGCTACTCAGACCCATGGTAGGATGTACTGTTATGTGCAGAGATTGGAACTATGCAGCTTGTACATAGCTTGCACTGTGAACCAACTGCTATGAACTCATTTACTCAAGCATAGACAACCCACCATCTGGGGTGATGTCAAACCCATACTTGTTCATGGCACAACTTTCTCCAGAGGAATAGCAAATATATGGCAAAGATCACTGGGAATATTTACTTTCACCCCTTTCTATTTTTGTTTTCATTAACCATGCCATTAGGTCT
>NW_013668625.1:50222-66301 GCF_000517525.1 Limulus polyphemus | reverse complement strand
AACAACTTTGTAATACACTTAAGTTCTGCAGTAACTTTCACGTAAACACACGCTAGAAATCACAACGATTCATGCTCTTTACTTACGGCTTGACTCGATTATCTGTCTCTATATCTCTCTGTGTGCAATTCCAGTCCCGATTCATTGTCTGGCGCGCTTATACATAAGAATAGAGGGCACGTAGAGAAGACTAGAGTTGCCACGCACAGACATGATCCTTCTAGAATCTCCAGCGCGCATGCTTCCAGAGTCGCGTGACTTCCACTGTCGTAACAATATATATATATGTATGTATATATATATATATATACATCATTAGAGCAAGTCAAAATTTCTTTGGTGAAACTTTTTATGTGGAATAAGCTTTTGTTATGTAGCAACTGTAGAGGCTCATAATGTCACACTTTCTATTTCAACTGCAAGAAGTTTGTACTGCTCAAAAGAAAATTTCTTGATATATTATTGACACTAAATATTTAAAAATGCAAAATATTTTAACACAAATTATTCCAGCATTTCTCTTTATATTACTGATAGTTTTTTTTATCTCTTACCTATTTAGCCCCAATCTGAGTATATAATGCACCAATGTTGAAGAGAATGCTTTCTCAAATGCTATGGTTTTCTGAGTGCTTGCTATACGTTACCTGCAGTGAATCAAACCTATAAAATTAACGAAATATCTACAAGATAATTTAGTGTTATTAAATACCAATTCTTAGCAACAAAACGTCATTGTCTTACTTAAGAAATACTTATTTAGGAGAACTGCATTGTTAAGCTATGGTGATCCTTCTTCTAATAAGAATCAATGTATGTTAAATATAAGTTAAAGATTAATTATTGGACTTTAAATCTCATCTTTACACATTTTTGTAAAAGTTACAATGAGCCCAGTAAAAAAAGAACATCTAAATGATTCATTATATTAAACAGTAGTGGAAATAAACTTTATATTTAAATTAAAAATATCGTCTACATGTTCTTTTTCATGGCTATACGGCAAATCATCATAATTACCGAACAGTAAGTTGAGCCTTTAACTCAGTTTAAGCAGGTAAATGATATTAACTAACTTAGAAATTAGAAAATATAAATCGTTTACTTAAATAAACAATAATCTAAGGATACAAACCATGTGAAAAATATGCCAAGATATGTGTGGGGAAGAGAAGAATCTTCGTTCCACATAATAAAGTAAATAATAACACTTTAAAAAAAAAGCTGCACACCACTCTGATCACGAGAAGGAATTTTCAAAGCCTCTGTAACATTAAAATGATATTTAATTCATCACCAGTTTCAAAAAAATCTTAGCCAATCCATTCATTCATTTACTAGTACAATCTCATTAAACAACAATAAGTGATTGTTGTGGATAACTCATTGTATAAAACAAGTAAGACATTTATTAAATTAAACCGATAATGAATACTGTAAATACCCATATATAGTATACAATATGTATTTTGACCTCACATACTAGGAAAAGTCATTATGCTCATGAACAGTGCGCAGAGCAATTCTAACAGCTGATCACCTTTGTGTAGCGAGTCATGTTAATTAGTAATTTTACGTGCGCGTATGACTGAATACCATTGCCAGCTAATTAATCATATTACATAATGAACAAACAAAGGCTGAACTTGTGCTCACCTGTAATTTGTGTATACATGGTTCTAAACAATGCCCTGACATAAAGCGTAGGAGAGTAATTACGAATGAATGTTACTCTAAAGGATAAATGTATCATTTTACGACCCAGCGCAAAAAACTCCCCCAAATCGCAAACGTTTTGCCTGAATATATATATCAATAAATACCCGTATATAAACCATGCAGTTCTTATGGTTGGCAAAATTAACCAATTATATATGAATGACTTGAAGCATAAGAAATAAATGTCACGAGTTCAGACTTTGGTTTATTCATCTTCGTTGTGTTTCTTTTTTGATTTCCTTCGGGTGATCTGACAGCGACAAACGATGATTAAGTCAGAATATAAGATATGTTGAGGCAACATTCCCCTGAAAAATACTGGAAGAATATTGTTCCCTCGTATATTGTGCAATTAATATTTGAACCTAAAAATGTTGGTAAAAGTGTGCACTATACGCGGGTATTAACGGTAATCCAAATTTAACTTTTGTATGATAACATATTTAGTGTTGTAATTACCATTCTCAATGGGTATTTTTCTAATGATATTTTCGAAGAAATTTTTCATTTTCCAGTTAAATGTTTGTTTGTTTTTAATTATGCACAAAGCTACACAAGGGCTATCTGTGCTCTGCCCACCACGGGTATCGAAACCCGGTTTCTAGCGTTGTAATTCCGCAGACATACCGCTGTGTCACTGGGGGGTCCAGTTAAATGTGAATATACATCAAGATTTCATTTATTATACTTTGTGATAAAAACAAACTCTATAGTATAATAAGCACACAGTCTAACATTTCCTACGATAAACAATTCTAAAAGTCTTAGCGAGATCGAATGATTCCTGTGTACTTTAATAACTGTGATAGCTAATTTCCCAAAAAATGTCCACTTAATGTTTTTATTTAGTCATATATATTTAACTATTTTTCTGTAATTCCATGTTTTTTTCCAGACTTCCCAGAATTCAGAAATATAATGATTCATAAAAGCTTGAATAATTGCAATCCATGATTTCCCGCAGTTTAGTTTCTGACAACCACAACAAAAGGCAGAATGCAATGACATGTATCAGTAAGAAATACATTTTAACAATGTTTGACATTTAGTAGTTGGTGTGATGCCACTGAAAAGTGATTGTTTTTGGAAGAGTATGTAACAGTCCTTTCCGATGCGAAATGTTCATACTTTCAAATCATTAAAGTGTGTCAAGGTAGGAATTTAGGAGATGGAGAAATACATCTCTTGTACATAAGACATTGGAAACATGGATCAACTTGGGGTATCTAGGACAACCCAGAATGAGACTTGTAACAAGTAGTATCCTACCTGTGGGTAATCAAAGTGTAGTATTTTGCAATAGGTGACTTTCAACGAACACAGTGGATTGTGACAAAAACTGTATGCATGGACAGCTAAGCAACAGTACATAACACAACCAAGAAGGATATCCATATTAAAATGAGGCCAAAATGATATGGGTTGACTAAGATAAGGCTTCTAATCATACGTCCTGTTCAACAGTCAAATACATGAATCAGTTAGAGAATGAAACGGGCATTTATTTATGCTATTTCATATAACGACATACCAGTCAAGTTGATTAATGCAGCACCTTTAGATTTCTGTGTGATTGAAACAGGCACTTGTACACTAGATGCGTTATGGAAAGTATGTTTGATAACGAGTGTGCTTCAAGCAAGAAAGCCTTGTGAAAGAGAGTTTTGCAATGGAAAGTATGTTGCAGTAGTATTGTCAAGATGCACAGCCGTCAGATACAGCATGAACTGGCACGGCAACATGGACTATAATGACATTGTGAGAATCCACAATCGTTTTAATGTAATTTATTCGATTTCTGTAAACTATTTTGGAAAATGAATTAAGCAATTCAAGGTATACTTTCAGTTACAAATTTTCAGTCTTATTATCATATGCTCATGTCATAAGTGTGAGGTTTCTCATAAATACAACCTCTTAGTCGTCACTTTCTTGACTTCTTCGCACAACTTATTTCTATTTGAAATAAATTATAGTTACAAAAATAGTTTCACAATTTCTCTGGATAATTCAAAAGAATTGAAACTAATTTTTTATAATTCTGCAATCCTGAATATCTATACTGTATTAGGGTTGTTTATTTTAGCAAAGGAAGATTTTCAAGTTTTCATTACAAAATTTATAAATACTAATAATCTTACTAGCAAACAAAATTAAATTTTTATTATTGTAATTATAGAAATCAGAAGAAAGTTTGGTATGCTTTTGAGCTTACTTATTGTAATAAAAAGGAATTTCACTATATGTAAAACTATTCAGAATAGACACTGTATGCTCCAGAATAAGGTTTGTTTTGCAACATGTATCTGTTCTAAAAAATAAATAAGAGACATTTCACTGGTAGTAAAAGCATGGATGAAAGAACGATTTGCTGATATCGCATTTGGAAGGACTGAAAGGAGAGCTGTTGGAAAACACAACCTCCATGAGTAAAATTAGGCTTGCCTCTATAGCTTTGACTTTTACTTTGCTCAATGTAATAATTAAATAATTACTTTCATATATTTATCCATTTTCAAGTGCACTAGCCTCTACCTAAATAAATTATTCACCTTTTCCTAGGTACATAAATTTACAGTTAGGTTCCTTTGTTTATGCATGCTTATATAGCACAACACAAAATTTGCATAGTCCTTCAAAAATTGTTTTACGGGCTTGTCTATAGGATTAATTGTCAAAACATTTCATATGATATTATATATATATATATCACTCATTTTTCATCTCATTAGTCACAATAGTGTAATTGTTTTTAATCTTGAGATGTTCTCAGTCGAACATAATCAGTTGTATTATAAAGTGCATAGCCCTCAAACAAGATGTTATAGCAAAATATTGGACATCCAAGTAAAAATATGTCTGGAGTTAAAGGTAATGTAATATCTATTGCTAAAATAGTTACCTGGCGAATACTCATGAGTTCTTTAATTGAAATTTTATAATGGCTTCCATCTTCACTATAATGCTCCCTGATGAAATCCTACCAAGAATAATTACTTTTCATTAACAGTAATTTTGTCCACTTTCATATTAATGCATAACTCCATAAACCACCCAAATATAGTAATTATTATCAACAACTAGATGTTTAAACAATTAAACATTAAAAATATGAACGAATTATAGATGGTTTAATATGGGACTTTAGCAACCTTGTAATATTTAATGAGATACATTGTTGTTGTTCTTGTTTGTAGTTATGCACAAAACTACACAATGGGCTATCTGTGCACTGCCCATCACGGGTATCGAAACCCGGTTTCTAGCGTTGTAAGTCCGCAGACATACCGCTGTGCCACTGGAGGGCAAATAATGAGATACATCTGAATGGCTTTGCTGAAGTCTCCCTTTTCAGTTATGCATGGAAATTATTTTAGATGCATAACTGTTAATTACGTGTAACAAAATATTATTTGCAAGTAAAACATTTTTAAAGCACGTTACATCTGTAGAACTAAAGATAACATGCAAAGTATAATATATCTTAGCTTAAAACCCACTAGATATTCGTGGAAACGAAAATTATCTATCCTAAATAAACATAAATTCCATTTTATTAAATAATTTCTAATAATATGCACATTTAGCTTTAAAACAGGAAAATTGTAAACCAGGCTATTTTAAATTAACATACTTTAAATGGTTCCATGAAGTTGATGTCTTTATTTTCTTTCAAACCAAGAGGAATCATTGGCACCAATTGTTGGGCACTACCAAAAACACAAACATATATTGATAGGGTTTTATTTTTTATGTGAATTTGACTAAAATCACTAAAAGTAACTTTTGATAATCCCAATACCACCAGAAAAACTGCAGTAAGATAAAAGAAACAACAAAAAATAAAAATAAAACAGTTCCTCAGAGTAGAAATGTAGTTTTAAACTTCAGATTATTTGAAAAGCAGTTTATGGTTAGCTAGATGTGGAATATCAAGCTTTAATATTCAGTTGATTCATCCTACTTTATTTAGAGCACAATTGTCAAGGAAAGGTATAAACACGAATTGTTTGAAACATTGCATTCTACTTTATTTAGGTAGTTAAAACAAAATTACTGTGAAATGTTCTAAAACATGAATTGTGTAAAAACCTTTTATCCTACTATATTTAGATAAAACAAAATTATTGTGGAGAGTTCTAAAACACGAGTTGTGTAACACTTTTCATCCTACTTTCTTTAGATAGCTAAAACAAACTGTGAGAGAGTCTACAACACTAATTGTGTAAAACCTTTTATTCTACTTTCATTAGATAGCTAATTCAAAATTATTGTGGAGATTTCTAAAACACTATTTTTATAAAATTTGTTACCCTACTTTATTAAGATAACTAAAACAAAATATTGTGGAAAGTTCTATAACACTAATTGTGTGAAACATTTTATCCTGCTTTCCTTAGATAGTTAAAATACAATTATTGTGAACAGTTCAAAAAACACGAATTGTGTAAAACTTTTATCATACTTTATTAAGATAAATAAAACAAAATTATTGTAGAAAGTTCTAAAACACGAACTGTATAAAACTTTTCATCATATTTTATTAAAATAAATAAAAAAATTATTGTGGAAAGTTCTAAAACACCAATTGTGTGAAACCTTTCATCCTATTCTATTTAGATATTTAATATTATTGTGAAAAATTATACAACGTAAATTACGTAAAACCTGTCATCCTACTTTTTCTTAGATAGTTAAAACAAAATCGATGTGGGAAGTTGTAAAACACTAATTGTTTGTAACCTTTCATTCTGGTAGATTTGGACAAAACTGTTTAATTCAATCAACTGTTCCTTCAGAAGCTGTAAGTTCGAATTAACAAAACTCAACTCTAAGGCTACCATTTTCTTATTTGTTGTTACTCTGAAAGTAAGAACAATCACATATTTAACTGAACAAAAAATGAGTTTTTGCAATGAAAAAGTTCATTACAATGTGAGAAAAATATGTAAGATTTCTACTAAACTTTCGATACTTGAAATACTTATTTTATTTTTATGATTATTCCTTATCAATTTACTATTTCTGTAATAAGTATAGAAAGTGTCAAAGCGAAATTAAGTTTCAGATGTAAATAACACAATAACAGATTCATTCGATGGAAATCGGAGTTTAATGATGAAGAACAAAACGACAGCAATAACAACGAACATTTGGAACGTGTGTGTACAGTAACAGACATTTAATTCTTGAACGTTTTAAAATATACATATTCCATCTTCAGCAAGCTATGTTGAACAGGGTAAATTATTAGGTTAAAATATTTATAAAGATTAAGCATTTTATAAAAAGTAATTAAAATACTGAATAAAAGGGTGAAACAAATTAAAATACAACTAAATAATCAAAGAATAGGATAATGCAACAATATTATACAAGTATTCAGAACAAACTTAAATGTAGTGAAGTTGCGTTATTAATTAAAGTTAGGAGTTCATTTATAATAGATAAACTTTCTTTAATTAAAATTTCAATATTGGATGATCCAGGTGACATGACTTTTGAAGACAAAGTGATTATCCTTGAAGTGATTATCTCAATCTATTTTCAACAGGAATGGTTCCCAGAACCTAGATGGCTTTGTAAAAACAAGATTAAAAAACGCTGCTTTGTCTTCATTCTACAACTACATCTTCCATAAATCTGCTTTCATCATTACTCACGAAGAATATACTGCCCTAAAGGAATTAGCCAATAACGAAAATGTCATCGTTATCCAACCTGATAAAAGTACAGGTGTTGTTATACTTAATAAACCAAATTACTTTAACAAAATGCAATGTATACTCAGCGATAACACAAAATTCAAAGCTCTTAATATTGTTACGACAGCGGAAGTCATGTGACGCTGGTAACACTCATGAGATTCTCGAAGGATCTTGAATTTTTCTGGCAACTCTAGTCTATTCCAGGCGCCCTCTATTTTAGTATATAAGCCCAGCAAATAAAGCGGAGAAATAATGGAGATAGATAGATATAGAGACAGATAATTGAGATAATCGAGTCAAGCGAGCAGTAGGCACCGTAAGTAAAATGTGTGAATCGCTGTGAATTATAGCGCGTGTTTATAAAAGTAGTTAAGCTTAAAGTGACTGTGGAAATTAAGTGTATTACAAAGTTTGTAACGGAAAAGAATAAACTAGTTTAACTAAGAAAGGACTTGTATCGCTGAAGTTTCTCGGAAAGAATCTTTACGGGAAATTATCAAACAAGCAGATACGTAACAATATTGACTGATTAAAGCTGACCATAAAACGTCAAGAGAAAACACAACGAACCTTAAGAAACTATAAACATTGCAATTACTTTTCAGAAAACGTTCTTGAAGACATATACCCCTCAGGCTCCCATCAGGTCTCATGTAAGAGTTACCTGAAGTTCACAAAGATAACATTCCCTTAAGACCTAGTTTATCCAGCATTGGTTCTCATACTTAAAGATTGGCTAAATTCTTCGTTCCTATTCTACATTTACCCACCTCCAACAAGTTTATTAAAGATTCTTTTTCTTTTGCGCAAGAAATTTCTAAAATTAATAATGCTGATCAATATTTACGTGCTAGTTTCGACATTGAACCTTTATTCACAAACATTCCACTCGAGGAAACAATATAGATAATCTTAAAGAAACTTTTTCCCCTACAAAAATGAAACATACATAAGCTTTAATCGCCAACAGTTCAGGATAATTACTTAACCTTGCCCTCAAAGATAACCACTTTGTCTTCAACGGTCAGCTATATGCCCAAATAGATGGCGTGGCAATGGGGTCACCTTTAGGGCCGACTCTCGCTAACATATTCGTTTGTTACTATGAGCGTTATTTGCTGGACACCTGTCCTGCTGAATACAAACCGGCTCTATACAGAAGGTATGTTAACGATGCGTTTTTATTCTTTCGAAGCTCTATTCACATCAAACAATTTTTAGATTATTTAAATTCGAAACACTCTAACATTAATTTTACTTGTGAAAAAAAAACAAAAAAAAACGGTAAATTGCCTTTTATTGATATCCAAATCAGCAGATTAGATAATCATTTCACAACATTTGTTTATCGTAAACAACACATACAGGCTTACATACTCGATTCGACAGTTTTATTCCTAATTCCTTTAAACGTAACCTTATACTCAGTCTTCTCAATAGAGCATACAACATCTGTTCCAACTACCTCTCTCTTCATACTGAAATGACCACCTCACAGAACATTTTAATAAATAACAGCTGTCCCTTGCTTTTTATTCAAACCCTAACACGCAAGTTCCTTTTTCACAAATTTTAAAAATAATTAAAACATTTTATCCACAAGTTCAGTTACAAATTATATTTAAATCACCTTTCAAAATACAAAATCTATTCCGATCTAAAGACATATTACCTATCCCTATGCATTTCAGGATCATATATTAATACACACGTGGTAGCTGCAATGCCGCTTACATTGGCAAAACTATATGCCAGTTACACCTGCAAGTATTCAAACATGGGAGTATCAAGCAGAACTGCTAAAAAAAGTATCAAATCCACCAGACTCTACAATTTGCACACATAGTGAAAATACCAACCACCCCATCTTGATTATAAATTTCAGTTATCTCATCCAGATCATTCAATATTGAACTTTTAATTAAAGAAAGTTTATCTATTATAAATGAACTCCAAACTTTAAATAATAACACAACTTCACTACAATTAAGTCTGTTCTAAGTAGTTGTATAATATTGTTGCATTATCCTATTCTTTTATTATTTGGTTGTCTCTTAACTTATTTCATCCTTTTATTCTGTATTTTAATTACTTTTTTAAAATATTTAAACTTTATAAATATTTGTACCTAATGATTTACCCCGTTAAACATAGCTTGCTGAAGATGATGTATATTCCGAAACATTCAAGAATTAAATGTTTGTTACTGTACACACGTGTCAAATGTTCGTTGTTGCTGCCGTCTTTTTGTTGCTCATCATTAAATTACAGAATTATGCAAAACAGAAAAAATACAATCTGATTTAAAACGTATGAATATATATGTACTTTAACAGATAGTCTACTAGAAATTATGTGTTCTCAATATGTTGTAGCTATTATGCGTTGCAGTAGAGGATAGCATATAAGTTGTTACAAGAAAAGCTACACAACAGCACACTAAATTCAGAGACAACTTCTGATGACGGTAAACTCTAAGCAAGTTATAACTTTCCCGAATTAATTCTCTGACCTGCAATTCATATGCAAAACATTTGTTTTTAGAATGGGGTGGTAGACGGAGGATGGTTGCTATATGCTCTTTAAGCCTGGAGTTCCGTACGATATATTCTGGGGTTCCACGAGAAAATTGTGTGTAGTGTAGTCGGAATAAAGGATAAGGCCAGGTATAGGTATGGCTTAAAACCTCGTCAGCCCATAAATCGTACTACTCTGTATTCTTTTTGTCATTGACTATTTTATTTATGGGTGCAGCCTAATTGATGACTAGATGTAGGTTAGCCACTAGTGATAGTCGAGTGCAACAAGACTGAATGCTGCATCTGATATGAGAATCCAGCTGTCCAGCATCACTCTCAATATTAAACGGATTTGCCAGCAAGAAAAGCAAAAATATCCTTCCCATTAAAAAGAAATAAAATTTTAAACTGCTTTAAGCCTTTTTTTTATAAACGTGTTTATGTGTTAAGAAGTTAAGACTTAAGTGCTTTCTTGAATAAAAACTATTAAATTAAAATTAATGTGTAAGTACAAGAAATAGAAAATAAAGTTCTATAAATATATTTGTGTATCTAGTTACCTATTGTACTTAGGTAATTTTTTATCGTTTAACTTTTTAACATAAGAATGTTTCTTAAGGGTTCTGTCAATAGTTTTCGAGCTCAAAAGTGTTTGTGACCGAAAAAGTTTGGGAAATGCTGCTCTATAAGAACACACTTTGTAACTCAAAGTCAAATATTGTTGCCATTGAAACGTTAGCGAGAAAATATTTAGTTCATGAAAAGTGAACAGAGCATGACCCACATGTAAATTATACTTATGTTACAAACTAATATATGTGCTCACAAACTAAAGCATCTTTCTTTATGTATCAAAACGTCCTTCTTCAAATTCTTGGAATAATGTTTGGTTATATAACTTGAAAAACGGGATTGCGTATGCTGGTAAGTGGCATTTAAAGCTATAGATTGTTTGTTTGTAGTTAAACACAAAGCTACACAATGGGCTATCTGTGCTCTGCCCACCACGGGTATCGAAACTCGGATTCTAGCGTTGTAAGTCCGCAGACATACCGCTGTGCCACTGGGGGGGGGCGTAAATCTATAGATAATTGTGGTGATTTTACGTGAATAAAACTGTGTATAATAAAGTTGTAATTACTGTACCTCCTATATGTTTATCTCATCACCTTACTTCATTAGATAAAATGACCTATAGTTGCATCTTACACCTAGAAGACGAACCCACGCCTTCAATTTGAGTAGAAGTCAAAACATATCATGTGATGCCGCACTGCACATTTTATTATTTTTTTATTCAGTATCTAACAAGAACATTGTCAGGAACGTACTTTTTAGTAGTATATATATAGTAATGTAAATATATGGGTACGTTGGGTGGAGGATTCTTCTCCGGTACGTGTCTGTGACTTGTTGGCGATAAAATTGACAATAAACAAACAGCACGCACTCCACTTGTTTTCATAAGAATATATATATATATATTCAAAACAAATTAAACGTATAAACAAAACATTCTTACACCATGGAGATCACACTTGTATCTTAAATACTAAACAGTTCTCTTCTTCTTGTCAATTTAGGCCAATTCAATTGCTTTAAAATTCAGTTGACAAACCAAACTATTTTTATTGCAACAGTATCTATGTATAATTCACTTATGTTGTCATGTGAATTACCGTAGTTGTATCCTGAATTTCCAGTAATTTTCTGCTCTTTGTACTTCCAATAATCGTCTGCATTTTTGTCAAAGCCCACACAGGCGGGTTCAATTAGTTTAGAACACCCTTTGAGGAGACAAATTATTCTCCTCATTTCTTTCAAACTGTTAATCTCACTCTAATATATCAACTATTAGGACATTCACTCCCACGATGGTTAACTTTACGTTTTTTAACTTTTCTCTGGCCGTACTTCTCTTTCACGTGACTTTACTTTTATTCTCTTTCTGCTCATCTGGCCACAGCTATTTATATGTATATCACTTAGGCCGTCTAAAAATCTCCATAGCTTCGATATCAGTGGATTGCAAACACAACATTCGATATCTTTTACATGAATGAATTACAAAAACAAAATAAATAAATTACTAATACTACCTACAATAAACAATCTTATATATCTGACAAACATTTAAGTAAAAGGCAGAACTCAGTCACAATTAAGGCACTTGACAAAAAGCCTTTTTGATCACACCTGTACTTAGTTTAACTATGCATAAGTAAGTAGATTATAAGAGATATAATTTATTTCTTAGTTTTATTCTACTATTAGTTATCACCTGAGTATACCTTATAACTTTCACCACGCCCCACTTTGTACTAGAGTTCAATATGAATAATCTGAATTAAGGACAAAGTATAGGTGGAATAAACAATGAAGAAGATCCGTTACTTTTGTGAACGAATCAACTATACTATAATTTGGAATACATTTATCAGGTATAGCTGTGATACAGTTGAGATTAGCAGGATCATTATCAAGACCTTTAGTCTTGATATTATGTTTCGATACATGTGTATAAAAGTGTGTGATTACAAACGCAGTCATTGGGAATTCGAAACTGTCATAAAGTTACTTGGGTTGTCTCTGATATTTTTATATGTCATATAGATGTTAATCTAATATATTTCAATGCTTGTATTTTGAATGTCCATCTCCAAGTGATTCCAGCAATGCACAGCAACTACTTGTGTATTGAAGGTATGTGAATACCTCAATGATTTACATAATGAAAAGGAGCGCAACTTATATTTTCTGTACTCACCTCGCAATATTCTTGTTCGCCGAACAAATATATAATTACTGTATATTAAAGTAACGATATTCATGTTCGCCGAACAAATATATAATTACTGTATATTAAAGTAACAATATTCATGTTCGCCGAACAAATATATAATTACTGTATATTAAAGTAACAATATTCTTGTTCGCCGAACAAATATATAATTACTGTATATTAAAGTAGAAATTTGAAAATTCTGTGAATAATTATATTTGTAATGAAAGTGGATCATGCGTCAACTTCCCCGAAGCACTACATATTCACAGTTCTCTGGAGTTATAGAATTATTACATATTCACAGTTCTCTGGAGTTATAATTTTGAATAAAGTTACGCACTATCTAATATTCTTTTACAATATACTCTCATGTGTCGCGTAATATATAGACGTGCTAACGTCACGACCTTGTTCTGTTTCATGATGAACACAATGTGACAGCTACACATTGTCGATGGCCTAATGCCAACATTCCTAAAAGACATTACAACGCCTACCATCCACAAAAGGAAAGAAGCGTATTACTGTAACTGCGTTTTCAGAACTAACTCCAATAACACTTTCATAATAAGGTATTAGTGCGAAAATCCTATGTCATGTTCCTTAAAATCAAATTAGGGTTTGATATGATTTTTAAAGTATATACCACATAAATTATTCAAAATAATGCTGATGTATCTTTTTCTTAATTGCTGGTATGAAAAAACGTTAAAACATTAAAAGAAAAAAAGTCAGAAATCAAAAACAGGACAGATATATGTAACTAGTTATTTAATCAGTAATTAAAACGAATACGCTGCTGACCATCATAATGACTAATAGCAACATTACCTCAAGATTACATCTTTAATTGCATGCATACACTTTGGAGCCGTCGGTGTGCTAAAAGAATTAAAGTCAAGTTCCATGTTTGGTCAAACAGGAGTAGCCCAAAGTGGGTTGTGGGTAAACTTGTCTAGCTGCCTTCCCTCTTGTCTTTTTAATAAAAATTAAAGACGGTTATTCATCTTTAATTCTAAGAAAAAAGATCTGCATGCACGTTTTTCCATCTCCTTTGAATGCTAAAAAAGGAACGTAATATAATCGTGAACTGTCAATATAAAATGGTAATTTTTGATCTAAGCTTTTAAGTTGTTGTTGTTACCCCTAGTAATAATTCGATTATTCCGAGAAAAAGTTTTTGTTCGCAACACGGAATGTATCACTTCAAACACTGGTTACTTGAAACTTTTAACTGTATTTTCAAGAAGAATATCTTGCTAGATGATCAATCACATCAAATATACCTTAAATTGAAATAAACAGAAATTATTCGAATCAATATTTATTTAGATATTTTGAGAGTTAATGTACAAGTACTCTGGTTATTATTTCTTACCTTTTAGAAGGGAAACTTAGCAAAAGTGGTCCTCCTGTGGCTATGCAGTAAGTCTGAAAACTTACAACGCTAAACACTGAGTTTCGATACTCGTGGTGGGAACAGCACAGATAGCTTATTGTGTAGGTTTGCGCTTCCCTAGGGGCAGATTTGCATTAAAGGACTAGCCCGGGCAATATCACATGCTGCATACTGGCAAAAGAATTAAAACTTAAAATAAATTTCTAAGAATGTGTCAAATGCACCAACCCGTCGGACAATTACTCGGTATCCAGGTGGGCCAATCCGCCTCTACTCATAACAAGAAACAAACAATCTTAACAAAAGTAAAAACACCAAGTAAAATCATTTGTTAACGAACGTGACACGCAGTCATTTGTTAAAACAGGAACTTTATCATATTTTGACAGAACAAAAAACAAAATAAATCCAAATATGGAAGTGGCTTGAGTTTTACTTTGTATTGAAAGCTGATCTTCAAGGAGCCTTACATTTTCTTAGAAATTTGTTATTTAATGAAATACATTTCTTGAGATTGACGAAGGACGAAAAAAGTAAAGATACATCATTCATTTTCCATCTGAAAGGTATTCAAAAGATTGTGCACCCTATCAGCCAACCAAAGGTACAATATCACGTCTGTGGCGAGATATAAAGGTGACCAAAAATTCAGGATTACTGGTATCGCCTAGCAGTTACCCCAATCCCCCTCTTTTCTTGTAAAATAATATAAGTGAAACAAAGCTTAAGTTGTATGCGTGACATCATGCTTGTGATATTTCATGGATAGTGACCGTATGCATAAGCACGTAGAAATGTCAAGGGTTAACAGTAATTAATGATCAAGCTTTGGCCAATTTAAGCATGAAAATTTGCAGACAAAAATCAAGATAATAGCTATATGTAAACTCAGTAAATGATCAGAGTCGAAGGTCAGCAAATAACCTTACATCAACAGCTGAAATTCGGTTTGACATATATCAACGTTATAATAATTTAATCACATTGTGAAATTATTTTACATGTATTCACCACAGAGTTTCAGCTTCAGCATAAACAGGGCCGAATTTTTTGTTATAAGATATTCGCGAAAATTTTATACACAAAATGTGGACTCAGCACAGACACCTCCTGACCCCTCCGAGAAACACTGGATTAGAGGGAAGGCAGCTAGTCAATATAACATACAGCCAGTTCTCGGGTTACTCTTGTCTGAATGAATAGTGTGGTTTTCCCGTCACCCTTATAAAACATCCTTGTCCAGAAGGTGCGGAAGGCGATTATTTCTTTTAGTTTGACCAATATAAACACTACCACATTCTATCTTGTATATACCTGTTTTATCTGTTAATTGTATTTTGTCTTTAGCATTCCCTATCATATCTTTTTTATTGGTTTGAAGATAAGGTAAAAATTCTGCTACTTTTTAAAGATTTTATATAAATGACTTGTTAAACCGGGAGCGTAAGGTAACTTAGTTTCTTTTTGTTTTGTTCATAAACAGATTTTAATGTGGTATTTTAAACTGAATTTGCATTTTTGTTAAACTTCTTAATTAAAAGAAATTTAGAATATAGATTTCAAGAACAAAAAAGTTACATAAGAAATAATAAAATAGAAATTTCAGCTATAGCCAAACATATAAAAACTGCCAAACATACAATATTATGGGGAAAAACTTTAATTTTATCTCAGCCTCGAAGTTTTATATCATTAAATATTGTTGCGTCAGCGAGATCACGTGACTATTCTCACGCCCTCTGCTTTCTAGAACTATCCTGTACCTTGGCGAATGCTCTAGCATTTACTAGATATAGGGTAGTCTGGTATATAAAAGAGGGTGACAACGTGACAGGACAATGTGTGTGTAGGTAGTGAGTAATTGATTTGCAGTCAGAGACGTATTGTTGAAGTTCGTTATAGCGTTTGTTTTAGCGCGAATGTTTGAATCAAGTGTATCGTATATTCGG
>NW_013668625.1:48255-49344 GCF_000517525.1 Limulus polyphemus | reverse complement strand
AAACCCTTGTGAACATCAAAGTCCTGGATAACAAAGGAGTACCAGAAGCTGTACAAAGGCTCTGTGGTGTGACAGAACATTCTGCAAGGTTGTAGGGACCAGTGTGGGTAACTATCGAGCTGTAGGGCATGAAAAACAGACAGAAAGTATACTTGGCTGACATTGAAGACCAATGCATATTAAGATTGGACTATCTATTACCGAGGAAGTGTGTGGTTGACTTCGATAAAATGACGATTGGAAACAAGAAAGGCGAGATTCTAGTAAGTGTTGCTACATTAGTTGATCTGCATGTCACAGCACTTAAATCAACTACAATACCCCCGATGTCAGAGAAGATAATTTGGGGTAGGATAAAAGAACATCCCCATGGGAGCCCAATGCTTATAGAAGCAGTGAAAGACCCATCCAGGCCAGTGAATTTGAAGATTGGAAGGTCACTTGTAGCGGGTCGTCAAGTAGTACCTATAACAGTGGCCAATTTCTCTGAATATGAGCAGACACTTAAGGAAGGGGCATTGTTGGGTGTGTGCCAGGAGGTAGAGCCAGTCAATGTTAAAGCAAGGAATACAAGGAAGTTACGGGAAGTTGTGTTGCGTCAATCCCATGATACTGTAACAGGAGGACATCTCGGAGTTAAGAAAACATTGAGTCACCTACGGCACAGATTTTACTGGAGAGGTATGAGACAAGATGTGGAAGAATGGTGCAGAACATGCAGTACATGTTGTGCTAAAAGGGGACCCAAGCATATGGGACGTGCTCCAATGAAGTTATATCAAGTTGGTGCACCAATGGAAAGAGTAGCCGTTGACATTGCTGGCCCTCTGCTCCAAACTCGTGCTGGAAACAAGTACATTTGTGTGGTGATGGATTATTTCACCAAGTGGCCTGAGGCATATGCAATACCAAATCAGGAAGCTACAACTGTAGCTTCGGCTATTAGTCTGAATGCAGTTCATATGGCATACCAAATCTGAAGAAGAAGTCATCAAGGCCGTAACTTTGAATCAGCTGTGTTCCAAGAATGCTGCAAGTTGTTTGGCATCCGAAAGACCAGGACAATGCCTCTTCACCTACAGTCGGATG
>NW_013668625.1:37317-47310 GCF_000517525.1 Limulus polyphemus | reverse complement strand
CTTGCCAAACAAGAAGAGAGACAACAGCAGTTCAGTATTTTTCTAATAATCACTCTCAGAGAGCCTCTGTATTTATGACAAGAAAATAAGATCTTTCATCTTTATTGGACCATTACCATAGAGTACATGAAGGATAATAATAAAAATAAATCGATATTAATTGAACTTTACTATATAGCTATAGTAATATGCAAAACAGTAATTATATCAGTATTGGTCTTTACAGGCAGACGTTGGATTTGTGCTTCAAATCAACAATACTCGCAGTTTTAGAGATTGAAACAAAGCTATAAGTGTTTCAGTGTATATTATAATTGTTACTGAGCTAAAAACAAAAATATAAGTATATTTCTCATTGTTTTAAAGTTTGTTTAATTTCAGCACAAAGCCACTTAGTATTCTGTCTGCTCTGTTCACCGTGGAGAATCTCGCTACGGTTTGAGTGTTACAAGTCCATAAACTTACTACAGACTCGCCTACAACTGTTTTAAAGTAATTCAGATTAGAGATGAATATCCACCTATCAAAGTATGTTTTTTTTAAGTGAAAATTTTTTGCACAAATTTTAAAAGTTTATGGCTAAGAAGCGGGCACGAATCCAAGTTTGCTTTGAAAAATTAGAAATACAGTAGACACGTGATTAAAACTCGGTAAATTTTTTGTATTCCTAGAATAAAACAAAAACTTCATAATTGTCTTCGCCTGTTCAATAATGTCTTGAACACTGGCTGAACTGGTGGACTATTAAACATAGGTACCCTTTGACCTAATAAAGAGCTCCGTGGTGGACAGAGCACAGATAACCCTTTGTGTAGCTTTGTGCTTAATAACAAACAAACAAACCTAATAAAGAGAGCAAGCGAATTTTTTAAAAAGGTTTCATCACTTGGTGGAAGACCCTCCCCCTCCTTAATATGTATATTTTGAATCGTTATATGACACGCACTTAATTAAAGGTTTTGTATTACTTAAGTAAATTCCCGGCTTCAGCTTCTTAACTAGGAGGACCAATGAGACGTATAATGAGACCAAATCTGATATAACTATAAAATTAGATTAATGAACAGCATTAGCTTGAGGGACAACAACATATCAAGGGGACAAAACCCCCTAAACCTCCTTGCGCTGGCCTAAATAACCTAACTAGTCACATTTTAAATTCTTATACATTTGTTTACGAAGTTGCGTGTTCATTTGTGACCATAAACCCTTTAAAGTGATAGAGATGTAAGAGTTGGTATTGTTTTATATCTGAAACTTAAGTTTAGCGTAGTGGTTTGACTGATCGTACTACGCATGTTGATGTTTACTCTTCCAATTAATTAGTTCGACATCGATACCATGTATTATATGTTTCTTGTATATTTTAATACATTTGATATAAAATAAAAACGGCAGGTAAAGTGCAGTTTTTAAACTGTTTTTATCGATATTTTGAAGAAGATTTTTAAGTTATTTATTCATGTGTTGATTTTGATATCATAACTGGACTGTGACGAAGGATGATGTGTATTTGTTCTAATGATTCGTGAAGCTAAAACCATTATTGATATGGCACCATCTCCTGCTAAATAAATGTACTAAAAATTCAATTGTAACTTTACTCTTATTAAGCTGGACAGTTTATATGGAGGCCCAAGGTTCGAGCCGTGATATGTCGTTGAACACATCCACATTTTTTTTTATCTGTGAGTGCGTTACGGGTGTGACAATCTCGCTTTTCGCTTAATAATATACGCGTAATACGCTAACCGGTTACTCACCCTCTAGTCACCAGTTCTAAATTAGGGATGTCTAAACCCTACGTGTCTCTTACATGATCGTTTACCACATTTGTTGCATAAGGCGTTATTTAGGTAAACATTTAGGTAGTAAAGGTAAACATTGGAGAAAGGGGTAGTATAATGCCTGAATTATTATTTAATGAATCACCAATACGGTTTAAGTCAATATTATCTTGAAGGTACAGGTAAAGGACTATTTCATTGTTGTTTTCGAGACAATGAAGACGGTTTGTTTGTTTAATTTCGCACAAAGCTACTTGAGGGCTCCAGTTTTATTAAGTAAGGACTTGTGTCGCTAAAGTTTCGTCGGAACGAAGTTACGGAAAATTAATTAACAAACGGAGACGTAACAAATTGGTGTCAGAAGTGGGATAGAAAAAAAAAGAGAAGAAAAATGGAAACGAGAGGCGGAAAATCAAACTACAGCTTAGCAGACTTGATGGCAGCAATACAAAAACAAGAAATGAAACAAGAAGAGAGACAACAGCAGTTGCAAGAAAACATGCAACAGTGGCAGCTTGAACAACAAAGTAAACAAGAGAGACCACAGCAGTGGTTGGAGGAGAAAGAAAATAAACAAGAAGAGAGATTACAGCAGTTGTTGGAGGAAAACGAAAAGAAACAAGACAAATTACAGCAGTGGCAACTGGAACAAGAAAGGTTGCGTCAGCGAGATCACGTGACTATTCTCACGCCCTCTGCTTTCTAGAACTATCCTGTACCTTGGCGAATGCTCTAGCATTTACTAGATACAGTCTGGTATATAAAAGAGGGTGACAACGTGGCAGGATAATGTGTGTGTAGGTAGTGAGTAATTGATTTGCAGTCAGACACGTATTGTTGAAGTTCGTTATAGCGTTTGTTTTAGCGCGAATGTTTGAATCAAGTGTATCGTATATTCGGAAAGAATAAACCAGTTTTATTAAGTAAGGACTTGTGTCGCTAAAGTTTCGTCGGAACGAAGTTACGGAAAGTTAATTAACAAACGGAGACGTAACAATATTAAAGAAACATTAGAAATAATGAAATATAAAAAAACAAAAAACAAGTATTAAATAAAGAAGAAGGACCAGCAAGTCAATACCTTGATATATGGCGAAATATATTATAATTTTCCTTTTTCAATTGCACTAAGGCAATATGCAAATAACAATGAAGTAATGCGACAAGGGGAAAATATAAAATAGTATTGTAAGTTACTCCTGAGGATGACGTAGATCACGATATTTTTATTTTAAAGTGGAAGCCGTAAGGCTTCAAGAAAGCTTTTATTGTATAAATACAAAACGTTGTTTTTAATTATTTATTGCAATTTTAAAAAAATAAACACAAGTGAGATATGATTGGAAGCTTTATCCTGGTGAACTCGTATCCTGTTGGCCTCATTTACAGGCGATGTTTCTTGATTATGTTGCTCACTGTTGCTTGGGTCACGTGAACGGCTTTTGTACTGAATTTTGTGTTCGTGAATTCTCGCCTGTTACAAGATGCCACACGTTGCTTATCATGGTTGGGGTATTACTTATTGCAGGTCTCTTTCTGGATGGTTCTAGTTCCAAAGTTGATTCGTAGTCCTTTGTTTTTCAATGCCAGTAAGTACAAGGATTATATTCGTCTTGTAAATCGTCAATCTGAACACTTTATGGTCCGAGTGTATTAATATTTTATGTCTGAAAAGGCTGTTACATGCCCTTCCGAAAATCCACCTGTTGTCGATGGCACGATACGAAGAATAATGTTAAAATGTAGTTATGATACTTGTCATTTACCAGATGCTTTATATCGGCTGTAGGTGGCACGAGGCTTGCTTATTTGCATATTCAAATTCGTTTTAACACAACGTAGTCAACCCTCTGTAGTATGCACAATAAGTGATAGGTTAAGGTCGAACAGATTTGATCGCGAACTTTAATAACTGCAATAGATAAAAAATGTAATTTTCTAAAAGTGCTCACTCTTAGCCTAGAAAAAAATAATTTTAAATTGTCCTAAATAAAAACTTTTAACTTGTTAATTTTCTAATAGAGAACATAAATACTCCTTTATAGACACTTTTCATTTGAAAATTACGTAATACTGATTGGAGTGTAGTTATGAATAAGAGAAACGACCATGAGCCACAGAACATTTCGGCTTTATGCCTTTATCAGGAGGTATACTTTTCTGTAATTAACTCTATCACTCAAATTAAGACTGTTGTAGAAGTGTTTAGGGTCTTAAAATGTTGAGATAACAATAAAATAATTTAAGATACATATGTAATTATAGGAGCCAGGTCATAGATTTTTTATTTCAAACATTTTCTTTTGACTTTAAGACAATACTTTAAATCTATATAAACAATCTTAAAAGTATAAGAACAGATTTTAAAGAAACAAACAATATGATGCTTAACATGGTAATAGTGAAAAACAGAACAATTTTACGAAATATTTAGAATAAACATATTACTAAGGTATTTAATATTAAATTAATAATTTGGTCACAAACATTTTTGTAACGCAATGAAAATGCACAAAGTTCCACTACTACTTACAATTTACAGAAAAAAAATCAATGAACAAAGTATGAACTACTTCACTCGATTGTGGTTTTGGTTATGCATGAGATTAAATTTTCTGATGAAAAGGGCTTTTTCAAATGGTCTTTCTATTTCAGATTGTTACTTACAGTATTTCTATGTTCTGTAATTTCGTGTGGCTACACCGTAAATACTAACGTAAGAGAGACTAGTAGACAATACCGTGTATAATAGTTCAATATTAACACACTGAGTTGGAAGCTGATTTGTTCTCTCAAGTTCGAAGATTCGGAGATGTAGTTCACGTAATGTCTATTATTAGTTCAATATTAACGTACTGAGTTGGAAGCTGATTTGTTCTCTCAAGTTCGAAGATTCGGAGATGTAGTTCACGTAATGTTTATTATTAGTTCAATATTAACGTGCTGAGTTAGGAGCTGATTTGTTCTCTCAAGTTCGACGATTCTAAGATGTGGTTCATGTAATTTCTAATCCAAAGAGAGCCTCCCATTCCAGTTAAACCTTGTTACAAGCAGAATTGAAAACGAGAGGTTGCTAATTTGGAAATTAAAAGTTCGTCTAGTTTATACTTTATACTTCGTTGTAAAATTGCTTCAACATATAACAGCAGAAAAAATTCCTAATTCGAAGAAGACTATTCAAATCTTTACAAGAACATATTATAGAACACACCCAGAGTGCAAGTGAATTTATTAACAACTTAATTTAAGAAACCGTTTTCACGGATGGCTCGGTTAGGTATAATTAAGCGCAATGCTGTGTTTTGCCAACCACGGACATCCAACCCTATTTTTAGCGTCGTAAGTCTGCAGATTTTCCGCGGAGCCACTATGGGAGGCTTACTGATATCATAATATTTAGCATTCATGTCGTGTCGACTTACCCATCTCTTTCGACTGAGAAGGATATTGATATTATAAAGAAACTTTCGAAAAATACGAATCTGATTTACATTTAGCAGACATTTTTGTTTCTAAGATATAATATAAAATATAATAATTTTACGTTACACAATAATTTATTTCGTTTTAACAGTACTTTTTACTAACAAGTTGAAGGGATGGCTGTGGGCAATAGAGTTCCTGTTGTATTTATAGAACTGTAAAGCATTAGACAACTTGCATGATATGCGCTCCGATATTTGGTAGAGCCACTTAACAATGTATGTCAGAGTATGGATCTATGGTTTGAAGAATCTACACAAATTTCATTGCTTTTTTCAGTTCAGTATAAACTCCACATCCTAATGAACTGAATTTTAACCCTTCAGCGTTCAAAAGTTATTTTTCAGTTTTTGCGGTGTATTTGAGATCAACAGTTCGCTGTCTACCTAAATATATAAAGAGATATTTAAAGCCGGATGTAAACAACGTGCTCAAAATTTATCAGAACTGTGTGTTACAAGGAGAAATGCGATTCTTGTTCTTCTAATCTCAAGATTCTGTGCTGCAATATTAAAACTTTGCTCCTTCAAAAATTAAAACAGTAACTATTTAATATGAAATTTTTTAACCATATTAGACGATGGATATGAATTCACATCAATTATGGTAATGATCATCCGAAACATTACATTACATTCCTTTTTCTTCAAGTATATAATTGAAAACAAAAAAAGATAAACTGAGAACAGTTACTCTCTTCCTGACAACAACAAAAATCAACTTGGGTTATTCCACACATCAACAAAGATATAATTTCATGACACACACTTAAAATGTGTCCAAAATACAGATCTATCTATAAAAATTACTCAATGACGTGTCCAAATAATTGTATTTTGTTAAGCCCAATTGAAGTTGAAAGAAAAAGATACGTTAGGTTTAAAATAGAATTTCACTGAAGTACGTCATTTAAAGAATATAATGTATTGTTGTAACCTAGTTCTTTCCTTTCATGGGTGTTTTTTTTTAATTATTTGGTGAAAATAATTCGAAATCCAGTCGACATAACGATAACAAAACGTTTATTCCCTCCTTTACGTTTCTGCAAAGTTTTACACTTGTAACTTATAGGCCTAAGTTTACAAATAACGTTCAAATGGAAATACCTCGATAACGGTACTAGGACTAATATGAAAATAAACCTGCTTGTACAATTTCCAGATACTCGATCGAATAACTGAATATACGCGATAACTAGTACTGATCCAAATACTTGACTGCTATAACTGACTATCAATACTCATTCAGTATTCACTACACCTGAACTGTCTACTTGTATTTATATATAAAACATAATTTCCAGACACTTCGGAAAGATTATACATTTTTACCATTCCTGAGTATTCTAGGTATTTTATGACTAATTTAACGTCATGCATTCTATAGTTAACATCTAAGTTATAAAATTGAAAATACGAGGGTTGTCTGAAAAAAGTCGTGGCCCGACCTAAAAAAAAATTGGAATGTATTATTTTGTTCTTATGCATATTAATTTTGAACCTTTTTTATGAGTAAAAACACGTAGCATATCGAACTTATTTTGTGTGTTGCGGATTTTTGAAGGAAAGAAGTGAGCAGTCTTAAACATCACTGAGAAGATTGAACTTCGTGCCGTGATCAAATATTTTGTTAAAAAGAAAATTACAAGACAAGAACTCCATCAGTGCATAGAAGCAAAATTAGAAGAGGGTGCTCCAGAATATTCAACAGTAAAAAAGTGGTGTGCTGAGTTTAAGTGCAGTAGATAATCATGTGAGGATGATCCGAGATCAGGTCGGCCCTCGACCACAACAGAAACTGTTAATAACGTTCATGAATTGGTTAATATATGATAGAAGAATTACCATTATGAAGTTGGCAGAAGAAATGAGAATCGGTAAAAGTACTGTGTCAAGCATTTTGAGTAACAGTTTGGGCATGAGTAAGGTTAGTGCCAGATGTGTTCCAAAATTGTTGTCACCTTAGTTGAAATGGATCCAAGTTGTTGAAAGACAACACCTACTCCAACGGTTTCAACAGATTGTAACTACGAGTGAGACGTGGGTTCACCACTTCGACCTAGAGACAAAAATGCAAAGTTTGTAATGGAAACACCCAAGTTGATCCACGCCAAAGAAGTTCAAGTCATAACCTTTTGCTGAGAAGGTCATAACATTAATGTTTTTTGGATGACAAGGGTGTTATATACTAGTTGATTATTTGGAAAAGGGTCAAACGATTATACGAGGTTATTATTCCTCCTTAATTATCAATTTGCGTCAAAAAATTAAAGAAAATAGAAGAGGATTGCTCAAGAAAAGGAATGCTCTTCCATCAGAACAATGCCCCAGCTCACAAATCGCGTGTTGCTTTGAACGCTATCCATAATGCTAGCTGCAAAATTATTCAATTACCTCCCTCACTCACTGGATTCAGCACCAAGTGACCTTTTTCTCTTTCCTAACTTTGAAATCTTTCTGAAAGGTCAAAGATAATCTTGTATATACCGTCCAGTCATTGATTGAGAACTAAGAAGAAGAGTTCTTTCAGAAGGGCATAAAGGCCTTAGAGCATTGCTGCCACAAGTGTAAAGACTCGGAAGGGCATGAAGGCCTTAGAGCACCGCTGGCACAAGTGTATAAATTCAGACGGCCATGAAGGCATTAGAGCATTGTTGGCACAAGAAGTGTATAGACTCAGGTGGAGATTATTGTTACGTCTCCGTTTGTTAATTAACTTTCCGTAACTTCGTTCCGACGAAACTTTAGCGACACAAGTTCTTTACTTAATAAAACAGGTTTATTCTTTCCAAATATAACTTTACGATACACTTAATTTCAACAATCGCGCTAAAACAAACGCTATAACAACGAACGTGCTCAATAATACTTCTGACTGCAGATCAATTACTCACTGTCTACACACACACATTACATTACCATCATCTTCTGTCACGTTGTCACCCTCTTTTATATACCCGACTACCCTACATCTAGTAAATACTAGAGCATTCGTGAAGAAACAAGATAGTTCTAGAAACTAGAGGGCGCCACACCAGTCACGTGACCTCGATGACGCAACATTATGTTGAAAAACAAGAGGGACTCCTCAATAGCCGAGGCAGTTGAAATTCTTTTAGGCAGGATTAGAGTAAATTAATCTATGAGACCTTGGACACCTCTCGTAGAGCTTATAACAGTATTAAACTTATCGTAGTAACTGTTAAGCGACGGGACACGAGATATAAAATATAGGATTGCCCAGGAAGTGGGAGTAATCCAGCAAGGTAACTTTCTAGCCCAGTACGATTTCCGAACTCTACATCAATGCACACGGTGTAACCACACAAAAATAAAATACTGAATATAAAATATAATCTTTGTGAATAGAAAATATATCTATAAGTTTCTTATTTACCAAGACCACTATAGTTGATGTACAAAACACCATCTTCATCCTGTCTTTTGTTCTGTAAATTATCTGTATAGATATAAAACATAATATTAGATCTGTGTGAGTTTGTTCATTATAGTACTAGCATACTTTATCAAATTATTCATTTTATTCTAACTATTTTTGTAGTTAATCTGTCAACAAAATGTTTACAAATAATAATATTTCTCAAACATTTTTGGCATGATTCTTCACCTTTAAAATATATTCCCTTTATATTGGTTAACATTGTATTTCTTTAAATTTGTTCTTACTTTCCGTGCTTCAGTTTTAACAGAGTTTGTAAAGATCCTATAAATTCAATTTCCAGGCTTGAAAATTCATTCAAAAATATAATATAGTCAAGAGATTTGAAAATATTTTTATTCATGAGTTTTAAAATATAAACGAATAAAACATTTATTTTGGTTCATTACTTAAATCTACGTTTCTCACGAGCTGTCATCAACTTATTTACATTCCATACAAGTGAGTTAACTTTCACAAGCCAATTGTTTCTTCTTCTCAACCCTATATCAACTGCCTGAGGTGAGTATGTTGCAATAATGATTGTTTATGACTATTACATGAGAGGCTGATCAAATATTTTATGGTTACATATTTTTCGAAAAACTAACTTTTCTCACATATTCAACATTTTACTAGAAACCCCTATGAATAATATAATTTCTGTTATTACTTTCACTGTCATACAAGCATTCATGCTGTTCAATTATTAACTTCACCATGACATACATATGGCTGAAAAAATAAGGTTTAGAATGATATAATTGAATTTACAAAATCAAAAGACCGGTAGTTTTGGACTTTCTCGGTAAATAATCAACAAATAATCAACTATTTTATAAATTGAAGATAGCTTTTATATGCAGAAACATCTGTTAGCTGAGTTCTTGGACAGATTTTAAAATATAACGTTGATAAACGGAAACATCGGCATATGTAGATATGTAGATCTTGAAAGCCGAGTTGTTCAAAACTTGAAAATAGCGTTGATAACTGGACCAATTGTTGGTCGAGATGTTGCAAAGGAAATATCTGCAGAAGCTTTTCGCCAGACACTACTAATCATAGCAGAACCGTCTGGAAAATGATCTGTAGGAAATAGAACAGCTTATAAAATGAGTCAGATCAACGTAGGCCGGTAAGGCAATCACTGATTGGCAAGTCCTTAAGCCAATCAGGAAATGTCACAGACCTAATGAAAGATGTGTAGATTGTATAGGAATTATTTTTGGCGGTAAAGGACAGGTTTATGTGTTTTAATGATGGTAGCTTCAAAAATATAGAG